>NW_027137936.1:0-81613 GCF_003813185.1 Lentinus tigrinus ALCF2SS1-7
GTCCACCTCCCCACCCAGCGCCGCCTCTGGACCGTCCTCCGCGGGCCCTTCGTGCACAAGAAGTCGCAGGAGAACTTTGAGCGCAGGACCCACAAGCGCGTCGTCAAGGCCTGGGACGCCCACCCCGACGCCGTCGACATGCTCGTCCAGTACCTCGAGAAGCACATCGCCCCGGGGGTCGGCATGCGTGCTGTCAAGTGGCACAGGGCGCCCGTCGGCGTTGGCCAGAAGACGATGGAGAGCGTGCTCGGCCACATGCGTGTCGATGAGCAGGTCCGGGCGGAGAAGGTGAAGGCGCTGGGCGAGCAGATTGTGCAGCAGGAGCTCGCGGCGGCTGCAGAGGCGGCGGCGAAGGAGGGTGTCGTGCAAAAGAGCTCATAGGGTGTGCCGCTGTCTATTCTATCTCCCTGTAATGCTTACTGTCTAGGCATCGTCTCACACTAATGTCTCCTGCCGTGCAAAATTGTTTGATGCAAGTCATGCTGTCTTCGACAGTCAGTGAAAGAAAAGGTGTAGGTCCACCGGAGCGGAGTGACACTCTAGCAAGACATGTCTAGCTACCTCCGAAACAACCCCCGCTCCACCGCTCTAAAAATCGGATACACTCCCGCCGCCAGCACAAACCCCACAATAATCCCAATATCACCCGTGCCCGCAGCCGCAATCGGGCCCGTATACCACACCTGCGCCATGCACGGCACGATGATCCCACACGCGCACGCGAACGCCAGAACGGCCGCAAAGCCGGGCGGGAGCTCCCGCGGGTTGCCCCACTGAGCGAGGTCGTACCGGCCCCCGTCGTTCTTGCGGAACACGAGGTGCTCGACAATGACGATCGCGGCGAAGACGGTGCTCCAGTAGCCGATGACGTTCAGGATGTCCACGAAGGTGTCGTAGAAGTGCACCGCGCCGACGATCGCTACCGGGATGAGGCTGCAAGGTGCAAGGAGGGGGGGTCTTGCGTCAGCGAACGCAGCTCGCAATGCACGTGTACAGTACGGGTGCGTACATGGCTTCGGAGACGACCGTGTACACGTAGCGGGGCACCCGCGCGAACCACGCGTGGATGGTCATGAAGCTCGACGCGAACGTGTACATCGTCGGCGCGCAGGCGCTGGGGATGAACAGCGCGACGAGCACCGTCAGGAACTTGCCAAACCCGCCCGCAGGGGAGAGGACAGCCTCGACGAGTCCGCCGACGCTGTTCCCGTTGTCGAACCCGGCTTCCCATGCGGGCACTGCTGGAGCTGCAGCTGCGAACGCCGCCCCGAGCATGTGTGCGACGAGCTGTGAGAGAATGCGATCGTGAGCGAAGGATCAGAGACTTGCACAGAGGGATAAACAGAACCGCACACTCACGCTGGCCGCGAGGAACCCTGCATAGCTGTACAAGAACACTCTCTTACTACCAGATACCCGTCAGAGATACCAAGGATACAACTGGGCGTTGGGGTTGTGGCACGTACCCAGAAGCCTTTCCGGTGTGATACACACCATAGTCTGGCGTCATCATGCACCAGCTGATGACACTCGACCCGACCGTGGTCGCATACGACAGAACAGACGCGGCGGAGGCTGGCGGGCCCGCGGGGATGTTGCTGCCGAGATGCTTGCCGCCAGTCCCGAGCATGACGATGAACGCGATGACACTCGGGATCCATGCGACCGTCTCGTACCTGCCCGTTCCCGCGCACGAGTTGTGAGTTCAAAGCTCCTCGAGTATGAGAGGAGCCGCTCACCAGTGTATGACCTTGTAGCCGAAGAAGGTGACCTGCAAATTCCATCCACAGTTCCAGTTCAGGCTGCCGTGCGAGAAACACGGTGAAGAGATGGCCTACATACCACGAGGGAGATGACGCCGATAATGACAATCCCCAGGGTATCGTTGAGGTGGTCAGACACACTAGCCAGCATCTGGCCGCCTATGATGCAGTTCAGGATCAAGAAGCCCTGCATGGAGAATACGGTGAAGGCGCTGGGGATGATCGATCCGTAGTACCTGCGTACGCGTGCTAGTGGTTAGTGGTTATCCCATCTGGCTGAGGCCGGTAACGGAGCGTACTTACCCCCATGAATATCGCGCGAGCACCATCGAGCGCATCCCCAGCTTCGGTCCGAAGACGGCGCTATAGCGAGTTCAGACTTGACGACTATCTGAGTCGACCACAGGAGGGTGGACAGGGACTCACAAGTACGCCGGAATGGCACAAGAGCTGCGATGGCCGGTGAGCTTACGAGTGGGACACCCATGCATGGTGGGATGCAGAGGGACTTACATGACGTCAACGACGAGGATGATCAGGAGCGTGTCCCGCAAACCGAGGCCGAAGAAGGCAGGCCCAGTGGTGCCCGTGCCAAAGCTAGTAAGTAATAAGTGGTTATCAGCAGTGAGCAGTCACACGCCACTTGGCGGCTTCGTGTTGAGCATCGCAGCGATGACTCGGAACACGCACGCTAGGATGTTGATGTTCGCAGAGAACCACACGAAGAACATCTGGTACAGCCGCGTATCCGTCCTGTCTTCAGGCAGGATGGGATCAATCCTACAGAAAGAGCGCATCAGTGGCTCAGCAGGCAAGAGAGAGAACTTGTCACGAAAGATAACGTACCCGTTCGTTTCGATTCCCCACTGCGCAAGAAACTCCGTAGTGGCCTTGAACCACCGTTGCGCGCGTGAAGCCGGCGTCACAGGTACTTCATCGTGGACGTCAGCAGCCTGAGGACCATCAGCGACGACGCTGCTCGTCTTCTCGTCTTCGACGGACGTCCCCATCGTCCTTAATGTTCTGGATGGTGGAGGAACGAGGGAAAGAAGTTGACAAGCCGGGAGTCGGGAGTCGGGAGCTTGATTGGAGAGGGTTTACAAATGATGGGTGCTTGGACATCCCACGTGAAGCATCTGCGTCTGCAGAAGCGACGACGGATGCGGACCGGACTCCCGAGCTGTGGAACGACGAGGAGGGGACTGTGGGGGAACTTCGGACTCAAAGAGGCGATGGCTGGAGCGCGTAGAAGCATGTCGCTGTCGAGAGGAGGTCCAGGTGGGGGGCCAACATTAGAAGCCGCTGCGCATGTCAACTCGGCCTTTACCTGGAAGGTCCGGATGTGTCAGACAAAACGATGATCAACTCCAGGAACAGAACGGTCTTACCTCTCCATGAACGAAAGAGACAACTAAAGGTAAGCTATGTACTCACACGAATTCGACTCGCCAGGCGACACAAATCGACACCATCCAGCCAAAGCAACCATGATCATCAAGAAACCAAACCATTCTACACACCGACGAAACGAAAGAAAACGCTCTACTCAGACCCCCGCAAGATCAGCTCCTTCGCAGCCTCGCTGTACGGCCGAATCCGACATTTGAACGGCTCCGGTTGACTGCCCACGCACGACTCGTCAACACAAGCCAGCCCCATTGGCAATCGCAAACAATAACCGTGACGCACCTGATAACCCCGCTCGTATACTTCACATCCGGCTTCTCCCCGTCCGGCTCGATCACCATGGTCGCAAGCACGAGCGCGATGTTGATAAAGAGGCTCTGGAGGGCGAGGTGCGAGCCGGGGCACACGCGGCGCCCGAAGCCGAACGCGACCGTCGTGGGGTCGTGCTCGGGCGTGGGTCCGAGGAAGCGTTCGGGCTTGAAGGTGAACGGGTCTTTGTAGACGCTCTCGTCGTGCATCATGCCCCTGGAGTGCTCGGCTGGTCAGACGTGAAGAGAAAAGACGTCGGGGATGGGACGACTCACCATACGTTCGTGATGATTGTCGAGCCTAAAGATGCGGTCAGTCTACTGAATATGTCAGGGATAGCGAGCGACGATGGACAGTACCAGGTGGTATCTCGTAGTCCTTGTAGATGATAGTGTCGGTCGTGCGATGAGCAAGGCCTAGTAAATAATCAGTGATGAGAGAGAGTTGCACAACAAGGTCTACCACTTACCAAGCGGTGCTATGCTATTCCATCGCAGAACCTCCTTCACCATCGCGTCGATATACGGTAAAGACGGCTTGTCGTCGAGAGTCGGGAGACGTTCAGTGCTAATCTTGCTATGGATCTCCTCCCGTCCCTTGCGCTGGATATCCGGATAGAGCGTCATGGCGAGGAAGAAGCTCAGAATGCCCGCGATAGTCTGATGGTAGAGGACTTCAGTAAACGGGACGTCAAGAACTCAAGGAGGTTGTCGCTCTTACCGTATCGGATCCCCCAGTGTAAAGACTCGCAGCCGTCCACATGATAGCTTGATCCTTGGCGATGGCGAGTTTGTCTGCGGATGCATCACCTATGCAGTTCGTGACGTATGAAGGGGATGCGACACCGCGGGCCTGAAAAAGCACAAGTACATCAGTTGTGCAGCGCGGACGGTCGGAATGGTACGCACTACGCGTTCTTTCACGGTATTGTAAGGGGTGGACACTAGATGCTCAAGCTCCGCTTTCCACTGACGGGCCTGGCGCTTGAAAGTAGCGCCAGGGAACCAGTAGGGCAGATATTTCACTGGGGAGGACGGTCAGCTCTTCGGAAGGACGGATAGTGGTATAAAGCTTACACATCGGAAAGAAGTCGACAGCATAACGATACGGCGTAGCAGCCAAAGCAAACTTGTAGTGTGCGTCGTCGGCAAGGGCGATGCAATCAAAGTCAGGCGTAGAGATCTGCTCGCCAAAGACGATGTTCACGGTGTTGTTGCCAATTGAGGAGCGTATATGGTCGCGCAACTCGTGAGGACTGTCGAGTAGGGCTTTGAGGAGATCAAGCGCCGAGGACTGCTGGAGAGGGGAGAGGCGGCGGGCGGCATTGGTGTTGAGGGAGGTACTAAGGAGTTTGCGGTACTCGCGGTGGCGGGGGCTAGCGGGAGCAAAAGCGACGCCTTTGTTCCACCCTATTCTGTTGAGTGTGAGATGGATCTGACGCGACTACATGTACTGGGGGGGTTAAACTCACAACTCGCCGACCATCAACTGAGCCCGCGGTCTGTCGGCAGATTTGGAGGAATGCTTATCGAGAATCTCGGAGGCGACGTGGGGAGAATTGACGACGTAGACATCCTGTGTGAACAAACGCAGGTAGACTAATGGACCTGAATATGTTGATGAGAAAGAGCCGGTAGGAGACCGGTGCCAAGACATAGATAGATCACCATATTGGGCGCCCCACTGGGCGTAACGCAGCCATTCGTGGCCGCGTGGCATTTGGAAGGCATTACCGACTATGGGTAGACCGCGGGGGCCTGGAGGTCGGACGCGCGGACGATAAGCGAGGTAGTAGAGGGCGCAGGAGGAGAAGACGGCAAGGACTACGGGGACTAGTAGGTCGAGCATGGTGGTGGTGGACGTGAGAGAAGGCGGTCAACCTCCGCGAGCCCTCTGGTTGTAAAGCGTGCGAGGACGGCAAGGAGAAGAACAGCCATCGAGCCGGGAATGGAAGCGTGCTGTCTGAAGTCACAAGTGTGCTGTCCGGAAGTGTGCTGTCTGAAGCTCGAAGGAAGGGGCGGCGCAGCGACATGCTGGCACCATGCGGTATGTCTGCATTCTAAACATATCCTGATATATCGCCCCCGAGGATTCTCCTGAGCAGAACTCATCATGTTCTGTCACATACGACGTCCGGGCGATGCGCTGAGAATCTTGTGGATGAGTGATGATGATGAGGGAAGACTCGAGCAGGCCGAGCGCCCAGGCTGTGCCCCCAATCGCAGTCTGAGTCTGCATTCTCGCTAACCAGCTTCTTGAAGTTCTTCCATCAAGTGAGCCCAAAAGACAGCTTCTTCGAGGGCCGTGTCCGGCGAATTATGTCACACTGCGCCATGGGCGGGTCTTCTGGCCTCTTCTCGCTTATCGACATGCAGGGCTTCGTGGGCATGGGCGCAGTAAATGCCCGGTTACCTCGATGTCCATAACCCGGCTGCGAATTTCCCGCTTTCGAACGGCGAGTCTGCGAGGCCACGTCGTCTTCCCTCCGGTCCTCCCTCCTCTTCCTCCATATTTCTTCTCCTATTCCTCGAAATTTACCCCTTGCTCTCATTGCTCGAGGCTGAGTCAACATGGAGAAAGTCGAATTGGAGCCCAACGTGTCCGCTCAGACTGTCGGCACCGATGAGAAGGAAGTCGAATCGCAAGACGTCCAACCAAAACCTGCACAACCCGCGTTTCCTGAGGGCGGCCTTGCTGCTTGGCTCACCGTGATTGGAGGGTGAGCAAGAAGGCTCTCTGGCTCGTCACCACCACAATGCTCTGACCACCTACGCCACCGGCAGATCAATGGTGCTGTTCTGCACATTTGGAGCCATTCAATCCTTCGGGGTCTACCAGGACTACTACACTGTACACATCATTGCTTCAGCGCTGCGCTCTGGTGCTAACTGGTCATTAGCGAATCTACCTTGCAGGCACCAGCACTCCGTCCCAGGTCAGCTGGATAGGCTCCGTCCAGGTCTTCCTCCTCTTTGCGCTCTCTCTACCCTCGGGCAAGCTCTTTGACGAGGGTTACTTCCACCCGATGATGATTTCAGCGAGTATCCTGTACTTCGTTAGGTCCGCAATCTCTCGAGTTGCCGGCATCCATTGTCTGCCAACTCACAAACGTCGCTTCTCAGCCTGTTCTTGCTTTCACTAGCGCACAGCCATGAATACTACCAGATCATCTTGTCTCAAGGAGTAGCTGTCGGTATAGCCTACGGGATCTTGTTCATCCCTGCACTCAGCGTCTCATCGCACTACTTCCGCGCAAGGCGCTCGTCGGCCATGGGCGTTGTGTTCGCTGGTAAGCTGCGTCCGCTCGATCTTCGCTGGATATTGAGTATATAACTCGATTCAGGCTCATCCTTGGGGGGTGTCGTATATCCTATCATGCTGAACCAGCTGTTCAATGGCAAAGCCGGTTTCGTGTGGGGTGTGCGGTGAGTGGCCTCTTGCCACTCCTTCCGCCAGTTGATGGTTTATCACCCATGCACTCAGCGCTGCAGCGTTTCTTGGCCTCTTTCTCCTGGTCATCGCCAATCTCCTTATGCGCACTCGCCTGCCTAGCCGCAAACACCGCAAGACGACGTTTACGCCCAGCATTCGCCGTATCGTGACCGATGTGCCGTACATGGTTTGCGCCCTCGGGTCAGTCTTGCTTCCTCTCCCTTACTAAGAAGATACACTTTCTAACAGGTCATGTAGAGGCTTCTTGGTCTTCTGGGGCTTGTTCTTCCCGTGTACGGTTTCATCCTCAGACACAGGCATCGCGTCCACTTCCTCACCTCTCTGATAGTCTTCTATCTTCAACTGTTTGCGAACCTGCACGGTGTCTCGCCCAACCTTGCCCGCTACACAGTGCGTATCAAGTGTTCGCCCCAACTTACTTGACACTTACACTCCTCCGACATTCAGATATCAATCCTCAACGGCGCATCGCTCCTCGGGCGGACTATCCCGAACTTCCTCGCAGACATCTGGGGAACGTTCAACGGTACGTACGCCCTGCGGGAATATCTCTATGGTTCGGTACTCACAGTACATGATCAGTGATCATCCCGATGACCGTCATCTCTGGATGCCTCATCTTCGCCATGTTCGGCGCAACCAGCGACGGGGCGCTCATCGTGTTCGCGATCCTCTACGGCTTCTTCTCGGGCGGATGTGGGTCTTGCATTCGGTCCGCATCCTCTGTCATCGACTGAACGCTTCGGCTGGGGCCGGTTCCAGTCATCTCGCTCATAGCACCGTGCTCAGCCAGCTTCTCTGTGGACGTCGGCGAAGTCGGGTGCGTACCTTAGTGCTGGCCAATACGCTCGATGCGATCGACAGAGACTGACACATTCTCAAACGCACCTTACCTCCGCAGGACACGTATCGGCGTCACTTGCTTCATCATTGGCTTCGCGTTGCTCACAGGTAATCCCATCTCGGGCGCGCTGCTGAAGCCGCCCCACTACGAGTGGCAGAACCCGATCCTGTTCAGCTCGGTGAGTCTCGCTGTTCGCTATTGTTACACTAGAGAAGCTGATGCGAGCATGCATAACTATTGTGCGTTCTCAATAGATCACTGTCCTCGCGGGCGCTGCGATGCTGCTCCTGTCGCGCCAGCTGGCGGTGAAGGCGCGGGGGACTCAGAAGCTCTAATTTCGATTGGGTTGTGGGGAGCGCATCGATCGTGATGCCCGGACGTGCTATGTACATAGATCTTGAAACTTGAAGGGGGTGCATCACTGTATGCTCTACAGAGATGATGTATGTAGGATTATCATCATTACGGCATCCCGTTTTCAGTCAACACCGTGGCATGCCTCACCCGGGCCATAATCACAGCCGCGATGCGACCATGTCAGCCGGACAAGCACCTCCGCAGACCGTGAGTGCTGGAGAGATCTCAACGCCTGACAGGTTCGGGATGACGGCACGTACCAGTGTCAATTGTGGTTCTGCCCATGATGAACGTCAATACCGAATTTCCATAGTATCCGTGTTCTCGTCGAGGCCATGCCAGCGGGTCTCACAGGAAGCATGTCAATTGAAGGGCATCCCGGACATCTGAGCGTGGATCTCTCAAGCTTTGGAAGGAACCCATATCCGCGTTTGTCTTTCTGCGCAGGTATGCGTCCACTGCATCGAAGGACTCGTCGGCATCATCACGTTATGATCGTCCTTCTCTTCGCTCCACGGGGGATGTAAATAGAACAGGAGGGGTGGCTGCGCAGAGCGGGCGGCCTGATGATGTGAACCTTTGTGAACCCTGACAGGAACAACCACGTTTTTGGGGAGTGAAACTAGTTCACGGTGCAACGGTGGAAACAGAGCCCCGACGGGACCTCGGTCAATGCTGCGATGTGCTAATCTCGGCATCTGGTCGCGTTCCATGTTCTCTCGGGAGTCGGGTTCTGTGGTGGTTGGACACTCGCATGGTGTGGTATAACTGTCACGACTGACTCCTGAACAACAGACATACCGGTTGGAACTTTGAGCGCGGCCTGTGCATGAGATGCATGGAGTAGGGCAGTCATCGCGGCGGTAGTGTTGTACAGCGGGGCCCTGCCCTCAATGATGATAAGTGGCACAAGAGGGAGACTGATCATCAGGCAAGTCAGCGGCCTCAGTCATAAGCCATCAATTACACCTAGAAAACCAGAAGAAAGACGACGCATGCACCGTCATCTAGACCACGGGATCAAATCGACGGTCACCCTTCCACCCGTCCCGGTCGCTGCTCAAGTCGTCCATCATGTACGCGTCGCTCGGGCGGCCTGGAAAGTTGGGCCTGGTGCCTGGAGACATTTCGGCCCCGTGGATGCCAGACCTGACGGACAAGAACGTAATGGGCTTGTTACTTGTCGAATGAGTGACTGCAGAGCCATCACCCGGGGCGCCTGATTCTACGCGGATGAGGATGAGGGTAAAGGAGATCGGCTGGTGAGAAGTCGGAGCGTGTCAGCGAATATGACGACTAAGAGAGGTGGCAGGATGGCTCACGATGAGTTGGACGACCTGCAGTTAGAGCATGTTGTCAGCGATGATAGCAAACAAGAGTCATTGAATGTCACGCACAACATCAGATACGCCGTATTGCGCGTTGTTTGATGTGAGGAATGTGCAGAAAAACACGATGACGGAGATCGTGTAGATGAGCCCGGACTCGACCAGGATGCGGACGACGCGGATCAGCCTGCCGTTCCCGCCTTTACCGCGTGCAGCGTCCTTGGAAGCGACACTGTTATTGATCTTCCGGATACGGTATACGATCAAGCCTGGATGAATGGGCCGGTCACATATACGATTAGCCACCCATTCCAGAACTGACCGTCGGAGCGGCAGAGTGAGGCTCGTACCTGTCGTTATGGTTGTCATCGCAAGAGTGAGCGAGAGAACGCTAGTGATGAACGGCACGAGGCGAAACTGGTCCAGTGTGGCAGCGGTGTGCAGTGTAGCCTCGATATAGACGGTGACCCAACCACATGCTAGGCATATCGAACGCTCAGCTGGAGTCGTCTTCGAGAAGGTCTGAGGGACGGACCGGTCTCTGCAAGCCACAGTAGCACCGGTATGACCACGACCTTCCAATTTCTCTCATAGACAACATAGCACCTATATACCTGACGAGTTTTCAGGAATCAGTTTTATCCCGAGCGTGTGTGGGAAGGTATCGGTACTAACCATAATGCCGTCGCCGATGAAGGTCTGCGCGACGTAGTCCGCGGTCCGCATAACGTTTACCCAGTTCGAGATGTCGGACAGCTCGCCCTTGGCGCCACCAGGACCGGTGTAGTAGATGAAAGCTTGCAGGACATGGATGAGCCCGAACGCCATCTCCATCGTCGCGATCGTGAACATGGCCATAGTGACCCCGACCATGATCCAATTGATGTGCGTGCGACCCTTGAACTGCCCGTCGCGAGACCAGAGCAGGACACGCAGGCCATATCCAACGGTTATCAAGACAGCGCCTGAACTCCGTGGTCAGCTAATGACGGGCTAGATACACGGCGTTGAAGACGTACCATAGAAGATGCACTGCATGTACAGTGCAACGAGCTGGTTCAACCGGAAGTATCAGCCTCGTCATCGACACGGAGCATGCGTGTACCGACGACTCGACGTACCTGGGCGGTGTCGATTGGGAACGACGACGAAGACATGGGTGGCAAGAGTTCGGGTCAGCGAGCGGGGAACAATCGAAACGGACGCATAGAGCGCTGAACACTACATTATTGCCGTGATATAGCGGCAGGAACTCGGGAAGGATGGATGACAGGTAGCTGTGGCCGGTCTAACCAGGCGAAATGGCTGGTGGGACCCGTCAGCGCTGCGGACCAGCGCCGAACCCGATGGTTGATGCCTTGACTGATGATGAGGATAAGAGTGAATAGTACTGTTCTCATACATTGCAACCTTCTGGTCGATCCACCGCACTGGCCGGGCGAAGACCTGTCTGATGAGCCACGCAGTGGATCTGTTTGATAGGTCATCGGCGGCGGAACCGTAGATGGCAACCAGCGGGGTTCTGCCTTCAGTGACGTTCATGTGGCTCGTGTGAGAGAGATGCGACCGCGAATAACGACGGTTCCTTTGACGTGGGCATGTGGGCTGCCTCAGGTATGGTCGCGCCGCTCAGGGCTCTACTAACTGAGAGATAAGGACATCAGGTTCTTGAGAAGCATAACCATCCGGAGGCTCAGAGACTCACGATGAATAGCTCGTAGATACGAAGATACAAGAGAACTTGAAGGCAGTTCTGAGAACTGAGTCGAGACGGCCCCAGTGCAGCGCACGGCGGAAAGTTGCGTGCAGGTGGCGAACGGTCGCCGGTGCGCAAGCACCCTCGGGCATCTTATCGCTGAGGGCGCTAATGTCCATCTAATCTGGGCGCCCCACGCTCACTGCCAGTTCAGTCCTGCGTTCATACAGGACACCAACTACTATGCGCATGGGAACACACCAAGGCACCGTTTCACTGTGACGTCCGCGACGTGAGTGTAGCATGAGCTAGTTTCCTAAGGTCACGAGAGTGACGCTTGTCTTCAGGTACTCGTCCAAGGATCCATCTTCTTGAACACCTCGCTCACCGAATCCTTTGGCATCGCCATACTTGAAGCTGCTTGTGCCGGGTTTAATCCCGTAATACAACTCGTATCCGCTGGTGGCAAGCATGATACACATAAAACTCATGAGCGCATTAAAGATTTTTACGGCTGGCGTAAAATCTTGAAGCGGACAGAACTGGTCTACGAGTCGGTCATGTGCATGAAATCGCCCCCGTACGATTTCTGGACATGCATGCATAGGTCAGTCATCGCGATTTTCATTAGTCGTACACCTAGTGACACATCTGAAGGACACTAGATGTGGGACCTGTAGCTGGCATCATCTTCGCGATCATCCTGGTCGTCGACTGCTTGATCTTCATGTTCCACGAGTGGTGGCTGCCCGAGGATGAGTTTGACAAGGTTCGCATGCATTGGAGTCCTGAGCGAGTCCAAAAGGTGAGAGGGGCTCACTGTAGGATCGCCCGTCCTCGCTGATCACTTTCGGTCTCCCAGGTTGCGGACGAGCACAAGAGTGCAGAGAACTTTTAGCGTCAACATCGCTGCGGCATGGCAGCTTACGACGTGGGACGAGGCAGATGCGAAGGATCACATTGCAAAATTCGAGGTATGAGGTTCCCTTTGACGTACACTCGCGACGACATTTGCTGAGTTTCTCGTCCCACAGTCAAATGGAGTCCTTGGTTGTGTCATCTGGATCGGTCTCTTGTATGACTATCTTCGGGTACTCTACCCTAACAGCGCCGAAGTGTAATGTAAGCTAACACGCGTTCCACATGGATTCCTGCTCTACCATTCCGGCTCCGTCATGCTCATCATCCGCCCATGCAATGACACAGTGCTCGACGGAGAATCGGTCGAAGACATTCACTTAGACCTATATTTCGACCATGATCCCCTCGAGCGTATGAATGTGTCGAGCACGATTCCGACGTAAGCTGTATTTGCCATTCAGTCAACTTTCTTCCTAACCGTTATTGCATTACCGCCATGGCTAAAGAAACTGGAACCTCCCGGGTTCCTATCCCGTTATAACACAATAATACACTGATAATAGATATCGATCTTCACTGTTAGACCAGACATGTACACCTCTATTCCGGATCACAAACTGGATACTGTGCTGTCAGATACGTCGGCTAAGAACGCAGTCGACTTGACTCACCGATATCGAAGACTAGTCACTGTGCGAACTCATAGCTACAAGCGTGCAGAAATAACTTCAGACCGAAAGGAGAACTTCGGGTCCTCGTTCGCGTCCGCGTTACCGGAATGCGTAGGCAAGGACTTGACGTAAGCCTTCCATGCGGCATCGGAGACGATCGGTGCGCGGACGTAGGGGGCAATGTTCAAGTCGTGGAGGTACTGGTCAAGATGGGGCATTACGGCCGCGCTTGCACTGTCCTCGCGCATGCGCTGTTCAAAGCTCGACAACCCTGCCGACTCCGAGTACCAGACGGCATCGAGGCGGATCACGGCGCACTCGTAGACGTCGAGGAGGGGCTTGGGGACTGCAGCGTCGATTGCGGCCGAGTAGGCGAGAGCGTGGCCGATGGCACTGACCCCGGCCTGTGCCAGCGGCAGCACGTATGCGTTCGCCTTCTCGCTGCGGTGATTGCCACACGTCGCGACGTACTCGCGCGCGGTGCGCAAGAGGCCCTCGGCGTGGCGCCATAGGAGAGTCTCTTTATGGGCCGGGGCGGGGATGCTGTATCTCCCGAGGATAAGCTCGTTGTAGAGGCGGATGCAGAGCGAGAGGATGTCTCCTTCGGCGATGACGACACCGCGAGCATCGCACTATGGACAAAAGTATGTCAGAGATAAGCACTTCTTCCTAGTCCAGGCGACGTACCTCCAATCGCGCCATGAAATTGTACTCGAAAGTGCTGAATATTTGCGCTCAGCTTCTGGAGACGGTACTAGAAGAGCTAGACAAACTCACCCTTGTGCGCCGCACCTCTCAACCAACTCCCGCCAGCAAGGCTCGAAGAGCCGTGCAATGCCCGCCTTCGTGATGACGGAGTAAGCATGGCGGACGTCGGGCTTCAAAGCCTTGTCGACCGACTGTCTCACGGCAAGTGGGTACCAGACGTCGAGGACACGCGCAACAGCGACAGCTTGGACCATCGCCCACCGCTGCGTCCAGAAGGACATGAGCGGCAGTGGACTAGGGGTCTTGCCGACGACATGGCGATGGAGGGAGTAGCTTGATCCAATGTACGCGCCGTGCTTCAAGGCTTGCACAAGCGGTCCAGTAATAGCACCACTGCCGATGGGGATACGCCATACTTCCCCCCACCACGCTTGGAGAGGGTTCTTGGGCGCCTCGAGGGAGTCTCCGAGAAGCGCGGTGATAGGGAGAAGGACGTTGTCGAAAGTTGTGACGGAGAAGTCGAGGGGTGAGGTGCCGGTGCGCCTGGGCAGACGTGTAGATCGGACACCGCGATACATCTGGGTCTTGTTGCAGATGGGAACGATGAAGAAACGGCATCCGCGATCCTCGCCAGAGACGATCAGCCGAGCCATGACAAGGGCGACCTTGGGAATGCCGAAGGAAGGCGAGGTCGCCGGCACCCACCTACACAGAAAACGAACTCTCGAATCAGAGCGTCGAGAGTCATGACATGAGCGAATGACGTACTTGGATGCCTCCTCACGGGGGGTGTTCAAAATGAATCCCTCTGGCGTAAGCGTGGCTGTGGTCTCAAGGTTGAACGAATCGAGCCCATGCCCGCGCTCGCTGAGCAGATACAACCCAACGGTGTCGAACTTAAGTAGGCTGTTGACGAGGGCCGCGATGTCGGGTCGGTGGTCGACGTACTTGGCCAGAGTCCCGATAGCCAATCCTACGTGTGCAGCGATGATAGTATAGCAAGCAAGATCGAAGGGTAGGCGAGGATCGGATTGGAGAGCCCAGAACTTATCCGAGCAGTCAAGTACATCCTTTGTGGTCAAGTCTAGTACAGGATTGCCGTCAGCAAAGCAAACGGAACGTTGATCAAGGTACACAGACCGTATTCGTGCATAAGGAGTCGTGCACGCTTGTAAGACAAAGCCACACGCGCATCCGTGGAGAGGTGCTCAACGGCATCGTGGAACAGGGGGTGGATTCCGAGTGTCGCCGCGGTAGTCATGTCGAGGTTGGGTGGTCAAAGCTCGATCGAAAGGAGCAGCTTTATGCATCGCTGCAGTACTGACTCGGGCCTGAGGCCTGAGGCATCATGAGAACCTTCTATGTTAGAGTCCATCCGCCCCTGCCAGCAGATGACATTCAGAGACAGGAGCTCGGTTGCTAAGTTCTGCGCCTTGGCCGGAGCGGTCTGGGTGGAAAGGGGCAGAGATGCAGCCTCAGATGTTGAGGAAACTAAGGTTGACTCGCCGTTATGCAATCATGGATAGACCAAGATAGTCGCCACCCTCGATGATGTGGTGGTAGAGGTTAGCCAGGCGTAGCGCCTACAAACCGCCGACAACTGTCACGTCACGGGCGCACATCCTCGCATTGCCTCCCCAGACTGCTATCTCGTCTCAGACGATCACATTCTCTCGCATCGAAGTGAGTCGCTACGGACGCACTATGTCCAATATCTCACGCGGACGCTCTCATCATTCGCAGGGTCTAGTGCCAGATGCTTCTCCAGAACCTGATGCCCTGATCTCTCCCCAGCAGCACGGACCACGTCCCCTATGCCCATGTCAAGTTTATCTGCCGTAGCCATTGTCCTTTGTGGTTGCATCTCTCCCACCCCGAAGTTTGGGATTTGCGAACACCCGGCGCCGGCGAGTTAGCATCACGCACATCCTGCGGCCCGCATGACCCATCAGAGAAGTCTTCGCAGCCTCGGATACAATGACTAGTGCTATGTCAGGAGGTCGCAATACCTGGGAACAGAAACCTGCTCTCGGGTTTCCAGCACTGGATGTAATTCAGTGAAGGCTGTACTAACTGGTCGTAACTCAGCGGAGGTTCTTCAAGTCGACATCTTCCCCTTGGTACCACACGCCATTGGTTCTTCTTAGGTGGTCGACAGTATATCACAGCAATCATGGAGTATTGAGCTCTGTGCGTCTGGGACGTTCGTTTCTTCAAGTTGCTCGCTGAGTCGGGACCTGCGCTTTGCTCTCCCGTCTCCTGTCGCCTGCTTCTACGATGTCCTCCTCGTCGTTCCCGCTCGACACCGCTGAGGTATATCGTTCGCACTCAGCACTGCAATCTCACGGTTAATTCTCTCTTATATATCAGCTCGTTGCATTGTACATGCAGGCCATCTTCTATGGTGCGTCTCATGATCGCCTATTCCATACCGCACCATAACTTTTTCCCCTCTGCGACATCTTAGGCATGGGAGTTGTAACAGTTTCATATGGCTTGCGTGTCCTGATGTGGAACCGCGAGGGACACTTCAAGGGCAAGGATTCCGTGAACTGGATCATGGTTGGAGCCACCCTTGCCATGTTCACGATCGCTACGATGGAGATCGCTTTCGGATTCCAACATGATCTCGACGCTTTCATCAATTACAAAGGTCCTGGTGGACCCATAGCTGAGTTCTCCAAAATCTCCAACTGGGTCAACGTCATGAAGACTGTGGACTATGCCGCGCAGACGTTCATCGGCGACGCGATCATGGTTCGAACAAATATTCCTTTGTACAGAGCTGGAATTAACATCCAGGACGTTATAGGTGTATAGGTGCTACGTCATCTACGAACGGAACTGGATGGTTGTCGCTGTACCGGTAATTCTCTGGCTTGCGGAATCAGGCGAGTGATACATGCTCTTGGGTACCTCGTTCAAGCTGGACCTTTCCTGTTACCAGCATGCGGTTGGTATGTCGTCTATATCGAGTCGACACTGCACACCGAGGCCACTCTGAACCAGGAGCGTCTCGTGCCGTTCATCACCACCGTTCTCTCGCTCACTCTTGCGATGACAACCATGACGACAGGTACGTTCCCCATCTTAAGACTCAATGTAAGGAGTAGGCCCATCGAGTGCGACCGGTCATCTAGGCATGATTGTGTACCGCATCCTGAAGATTAACTCTGCCTGGTCCAGCCAGAGGGTCACCCGTATCGGCAATTACAGGTTGACCCGGATTGTTCGCATCCTCATCGAGTCCGGGCTCATATATACCATCTGCGTCATCGTCTTCTTCTGTACCTTCCTCGCCAGCAACAACTCTCAATACCCGGTGTCTGACGTTGTACGTGCATCCATACCCTCGTTGTACAGCACAATACAGTCGCTGACCCATATTGTTGACTGTACGCCCGCAGACTGTTCAAATCATAGTAAGCCAAACCTCTTCTGCTTGTCACTTGTCGCATCCGCTGACCCGGTTCGATGCCTCCACAGCCCATATCCTTCACGCTCATTCTCATCCGCGTGGACCAAGGTGTCGCCGTTGAAAACCCGTCCGCCCAGCTGACGACTATCTCGAAGCCGATCACCTTCACACTCAGGCCTACCAGTGGTGATGCCGGCCCCGATGTATCCCTCGCCTCTCCTGTGTCCCGTTCCCACTTCCCTGTCAACCACAGTGACGGATACATGATGGACGACATGAACAGCGACCGCGATGCATGGAAGAAGGCTGACCATTTCGACGCGATACCCTGAGCGTTTCTCCGTTGCAAGTGCTGTACTCATGTTTCCCGGGGTTCCCGGTTGTGGTATCTATGCTTGTAGTCTCTATGAGTGGATTCACTGGACAAATATGAGACAATATTGAGCGCCTGCACCCGCCAGCACCTCTTTGCACCGTTTAGCCCCGTGTAGCACCATACCGCACCCAATATCCATCAATAACACCCATTTGCACCTTTTTGCACTCTGTCGCACCTTCCATCCCCTCCTAGCCCCCTTTTGCACCTCTTTGCACCTCTTTGCACCATATCGCACCCGTTTGCACCGAGCGCCCGCTAGCCGACGAACATCGCTATCCGCGCCGGTAGCCATCAATCGCACCGTTCAGCCCCGTTTGGCACCAGATCGCCCCCGATTGCACTCTCCCTTGCCCATATCCTACCTTCTCGGCTATATACCTTCATCTAAGACTATCTCTCCCTTTGCCCCTGATTGCCCCATATTGCACCTCTCAGCCCCTCTCAGCCCCCGCTGGCCCTGTATTGCACTCGTCCCCTTCACAGCCACCTCGGCATCAAAATGCCCGATTAGCACCCAACCCGAACGATCGGAATATGAACACAGAGCATCGGAGCCCCCGCCTTGCCTGCTTCGGGCTGCCCGGAGCAGGCAAGGCGGGGCGCGGGTGCAACGTTACATATCCGTTTAAAATTGTACAATGAGAAAGCCGTTGTAGCTTAGGTGGTATTGCACTTGAGCATCAATTTTTGGCGGTGCCTTGCGCGGGTTCGAATCCTGAAGTACTCAACTAATTTTTTCTCCGCGCTTACACGTTGCCCTCATACAAGCCCGCCCATGCATATCCTCAATGTTGCGTGTCGTGACCCAACATGTCGGTAGCGGGGCATGATGCCCCTTCCAGCAGAATAAAGTTCAACCATATGACAACACGCAAAACGGTACTGAGGGGGGGCAATCAGGTGCAATCAGGTGCGAAAAGGTGCAATCACGCGCATGAATTGGACAGAATGCAGCGGTGGCTGTGAGGCAGGAGAAAATGACAATAGCGGAGCCAAAGGGTGTAAGAGAGTGCAAAGCGGGGCGAAATGGTGCAAAAGAGTGCAAAGCGGGGCTAGCGGGGGCGAAGATGGTGTACGTCGAGGACAGGGTGCTAAGCGAGGGAGATGGGCAAGAGAATGTGCGAAAGCGGTGCTGTGATGGCTATTGGGGGCAATCAGGGGCTACCGGGGGCAATATGGTGCTATACGGTGCTACGCGGTGCAGAACGGTGCTGAAGAGGGATGAACGGTGCTAAGAGGGGCAAAGGGGGGCTACATGGTGTGAACGAGGTAGCGATGGTATTTAGTCCCATGAATCCCGTCATAAGTCTCTCATTCACCCCCCATTGCCAGCGGATGTTTCGATATTACGTTTACCTATGATATTGTATGTACTTGTACTCCATTGAATCGCCTCCCCGTGTACGGTACTGTCTGTATATAGGAAGGACGTTGGGTGACTGAGACCCATTGCCAACACGTCGGCCCGTCTCCCAAGCACTCGCCATAAGGACAGAGTCTGCATGATTACGATGTACTGGCCCCGGACCTCCGAACGTACGAGAGGGAAGCGGTACGTAAGGGAGAGAAGTCGTAACTGCCTGTCTGGGTGCGATCAGCATGGGCGGGCATCCCCAGAAGACAACCACATTGATCTTCAATGGGTCTCTGCCCTCTTCCTCGCATTAGAACATTGATACTGATCTGCTTGAGAATCTGCGAATGCTACGCTTACCACTCGTACCTTCCCAGGCATCCCGGGATGCCGTGACCTCCATGGTACCAAGGGCGTTGGATCCTGTTGGACCCCGCCTCTGGGTTCCATTTGGCAAGTCAACACCTTTCGCTCACCCGCTGTGTTGGCAACGACTTCTGAAACTCCGCATGCGCGCATGATGGCAGCACATCCGTGGAGATTAGAAGACACACTTCAATCACCCCGGTCACTGACACTCACCGCAGGCTTGCACTCCCACGTGACCTCACTGGCAGGTGCCAGGACAATTGGCATTTGCCCCCGTTCAGATGAGTTGACGGCGCATTTGCTCTTCGACTTCGACAGACGCTCCGGGAACTCCGTCAATCCTTCCTGCATGTGCTAGACACTCCTTTGATGTTCTGACCGGCGTGATGCAAGTCAGTCCTTCGCAATAGGTTCGACGCCGCGCGGCGTAGCGCAGAACCCTAGAACCATGCGTATCTTACACCCCCTTTCTTCGGTCTGTACTGTACATCTCCATTGCTTGCGATGACTGCGGAATCTTAGTCTGTGCTATTAAAGTTTTTGCGTTCCTCGCGCTTTCGCCGCCAGCTGGCGTGACAGAAGCAGCGTCGCAGAGCCCGCAAGGACTGTGATCTATCCAGTACGAAACACACGCACGTCAGTGCATGCGTTTCAAAGCAAGCGCATTACAGCCCACAACACAAAAGAACTCACTGAGCTGAAAAGAATAGGGTTTTGCCACTCGTAGTGTGGCGACTTCAACAGCGCCCCCGAGATGGGGTTACCCGTGAGCAGCGCGAAACCCACAATGAAGCAGGCCACGCCAATGCGTGTCCTATACAGGTGAGCATCGAGTTTGTGTCAGTCGTGACAGGTCTCAATTGGCATATCGTTTGTACGCACCCCACTTCGCCGACGTCCACAGAAAAGCTGGCTGCGCATGGTGCTATCAGAGAGATGACTGCGGCGCCCAGGTAAAGTTTGCGTTCATTCGGTTAACGACGGCGCAGGATTGTGGGATGGAAGGTACAACTTACACCCGCCAGAGAAGAAGCCGTAGAAGATCGCGAACGCGATGAGCGCCCCGTTGCTAGTTGCACCGAACATGGCGAAGATGAGACACCCAGAGATAGCGGTCATCGGAATGATCACGGGACGATGTCGCGAGGACGGTGTCAGCACGATTGCGCTCAGGCAACAACGAAACTGCGGCAGGAAGAACGCACCATTGAATACTCCCCAGACATCTGAGAGGAAGTTCGGAATGGTTCGGCCAAAGAGCGACGCGCCGTTCATGATAGATATCTATACACAAGGCACAATCATGTTAGAAGAGATATGTCAAGACGACATGTCGTACGGACCGTATAGTGGGCGATGTTCGGCGATACTCCGTGCACATTCGCATATAGTTGAAGATAGAAGACTGCAAGGTGGTGAGCGAAGGCAACGACTGTGCCTGAGGGCAGCGAAGACGCACACGGGAAAAACAGACCCCAAAAGACCAAGAACCCCCTAGAAAGCGCACACGTGAGTGCGCCGTTCACCGAGAAAAGGAAAAGGAGGCGACACCAACCCGATGGCACAAAGCATAAATGGCACATCAGTTATCACGCGGCGAATGCTGGGCGTGAAGGTCGTTTTGCGGTGTTTGCGGCCAGGCAGACGAGTGCGCATGAGGAGGTTGGCTATGGTCAAGAGAAAAAGTCCAAGAAGTGCTACAGCGCTGCAATCAAGGGAACCATGAATCAAACAGACAAGGAAGGCGCAGAAAGGGATCACGAACCGTACTCCCCAGACGAAACCGGCTTTGCCGTTGAACATCTGATTTAACATGATGGGATATATGACACCCCCCAAGGAAGAGCCTGCATCGAGAACAATAGTGAATAATGAGCCTTTAGCAAGCAGGTCGAAGGCGACTTGCCTGCAATCACCACTCCCATAGCGGAAGACCGCTTCACACCAAAGTAGTGCGATGAGATGCTCAGCGCCGGAATGAACAGGATTCCGTAGGCGAGTCCGACAGCCACCCCTTGCGATAGAATGATCTGGTAGTATTCATGGCTATGTGCGAGTGAGAGCATGAAGAAGCTGGGAAGGAGACATATCAGTGAGTCGACAATGGAAGCCTGTCGATCGGGATACGCCGAACCTGACAACATAGAGAATGCTCGCTGAGATCATTATCGGGTGGAAGTATCCTTCGTCAAAGAGTTTGCCTGCGGGCAGAGAAAGCGCGAAGAGGAGGAAGACCTGGACGGAGCCGATCCAGCTCACTTGGGACGGTGTGCTGGTGCCCGCAAGGTAGATTCTCTAAGGGATAGGTGTATCAATCACTTCTGACACCAGCACGCGGCGGTGAAACTGAATTACGCACAGTGTAATAGTCCTGGTAGACTCCAAAGGACTGGACGGCTCCGAACGTGCAGAACAAGACCAAGGATCTGGTGGAAGAGAAGGACGTCCAAATCCATCATGAGGGGAAAGTGACCATTCATTCAACACTCACCCTCCGATCACGGTGAGCCAACCAGCGAGACCGCCCTCTGGAAAGGCCGGTGCAGCTGAAGGTACGGGGTGAACTTCTTGGGATTCGACTTCTTTCTCATCAGGATCGACTGCTTGGGTGGACGCAGTGGGCTCGAATTCAACTTTCTCCATTCTGTGCTTGAAGTAGGGAGGAGTCGAAAGATGCGAGAAGGAGTCCGTGGAAGGAAGATGGAGGTTTTACAGGGTCCGAGGGAGGCACAGAGGTCAGAGGACGGGACCTGAGGCCTGAGCGTCGGACTCGAAGCAGGCAAATCGGATTCCTTGTCATGCACGCAGCCCGGCGTGATGCATCCTGGGATACTGTAGTGCTGCGCCCAGGCCCCACAGCTCCAGCCGTCATGTCAATCAGCGGAAACATACGAGGTTCATGGATCGGCGCATGGTCGGGGAAGTGTCAATGAAGACTTGACACGGAAGTCTGGTTAAGCTTGCGGTTCGATCACTGTTACTATTAGTGTGATCAACAGCACCGTGCTAGCAAACAGCATTCCTTGATATTCGATGGTTTCTGGGCGTCGCCCGCCCGTCGTCCGCAGTAGATGTGATGTTTGTTCCCGGACGATGCTTCTGAGGTGCGTATCAGAACACCAGTATCCAGTGACACCGCGCGAGACTGGTGTCACGGTCCACCCACTGCGGTGGCGGCTGCACCTCCAGCGCCTTACGCCGCATAGCTCAAGGTTGTCCGAGGACGCTACACGTGCGTGTGGAGCGGTACGTTCAGAACGCACATGGGGAACTCGGAAGGTGAGCTGAGAACCTGTGCTGTCGATTAGTCCTATTACTACATTATTTGCTATGCAAATGCCTCAGCTAGGCGTGGACGACGTCCGTGCAGCGCTTGCACAGCTCGTCGCCAACTGGCCGCGTATATGTCCAGCATCGGGGGCACTTTTCCAACGCCGCAGGGCGAACGGAGACCTCTATCTCCGTACCTGTACGGCAGTTAGCCGGGAATAAACGAGAAAGCGGGTCCTCCACGCACCGTCTATCTCTAGGGTGTCCTTATATTGCCAAGAGGGCGCCGTCTCGTCAACGCTGCGGTCGGAGAGGCTGACGCCAGAGACGCCGAACAATGACTTCAGGTTGTGCTCTGACACTACATGAGTAGCTGGTGGAAGGAAGATGCAAACAGGGACGCACCTTCACGGCCGAGGGCGTCAATGACATCGGATGTGGACGCGGACGAAATGTTCATCGCAACGTCGGCGGAGAGCGAGCTCTTCACGACACCGTCCTTGCGAGCATTCTCAAGGAGCGAGTTCACCTTCGAGCGGATGATGAAGAGCTTGTCCATGTCCTCCTCGGCTTGCGCATCCACGTAGTCTTCAGGCTGTAAACAGCAACAGTCAACAAGGGGAAGCCGATACAACAAAGGAGCCGGCACGCACCAGAGGTGTCCAAGGGGTGGCGAAGACGGACGGCGACTGGGGGCCATACAACGTAGCATGTATCTCTTCTGCGAGGTGCGGCAGAACGGGCGCTAGGACGCGCGTCATCGTCGTCAGCACCTCGTCGAGCACGGTCAAGACACGGCGGCGCTCGATCCCGTCCACACGGTCCGCATACAAGCAGTCCTTGTTGATGTCAAAGTAGAACGAGGAAAGCGTGATGTTCGCGAAGTACGACAGCTCGTTGATGACTGTCCGTGTAGAATCATCAGCGTCAGTCCTTCTCTTTGGAGAGTCACGCAGGAAAGCACGCACCCTGAGGGTAGTTGAAGGTCTCGTACCCCGCACGCGCCATCTTGTCAAGCCGATGCAGGCGATGCAAGACATACCGGTCTGCGAGGCCAAGTTCCTTGTGTTCGACCTTGTTCTCGAACGGCTTGTCACCCAAGCTCCCAAGTATGAACCGCGACGAGTTCCGAATCTTGCGCATCGTTTCCACGCACTGCTGCAGCACCGTCGGGCCAATCGTCATGTCCTTGCCGAACTCGACCGTCGCGACCCACAGGCGGAGGACGTCCGGCCCGTATGCCTGGTCCTCCTTGCCCTTGCCTTTGCCCTTACCCTTGCCTGTGCTTGTGCCCTTGCTCCCGTGGCCGCCCGTACCGCCGTTCCCGCGGATGATCGTCATCGGGGAGATGATGTTCCCAAGGGACTTACTCATCTTCTTCCCCGTCTCATCGAGAACCATTCCGTGCGTGATAAGCGTCGAGTACGGGGCGACACGCCTCCTCGCGTCCGTCGGTGCGCTCCCACATGCCGTGAGCAACAAGCTCTGGAACCACCCGCGGTGCTGGTCCGTGCCCTCGAGGCAGACATCTGAGCCGAACGTGCGTTTCACCTCCTTGCCCTCCTGCGAGGCGGCCCCGAGGGAGGCGTAGAGGTCGTCCAGCTGGCTCCATGCCGTCCCGCTGTCGAACCAGACGTCCATCGTGTCGGTGCCTTTCTGCCAGACTTCCGAGAGCTCGGCGTCGCTCAGGCCGTCGCGCCGCGAGGGCGGGACGAAGGCGGAGACGGGGCCGTCCCACCAGTAACGCGGGCCGTGCTCACGCAGGACAGAGAGGATGTGGCCGAGCGACTCCGAGTCGAGGACGGCGGTGTTTGTGGGGACATGATAGAGAGCGGGGATTGGGACGCCCCAGACGCGCTGACGGGAGATGCACCATTCTGAGCGGGAGCGGACGAACGACTCGAGACGGTTGCGCGCTGAAAACGAACATGAGTGGGTAATGCGAAGAGCAAAGCGCAGCACTTACAGATTGCGGGAACAAACTGGACATCCTGCAAGGCGGCGATAGCGTCATCCTTAATGTTGTCCAAGTTGGCGAACCACTGCGAGGTAGCACTGGAGAGTGTCAGCATACACTCACTCTTCACACGCACGACCTCACTTACAGCGTGATCACGGGCTTGTCCGTCTTCCAGTCATAGGGGTACCGATGCTTGAACCGCTGTACCTTCCTCAACGCACCGATCTGCGTGAGCAGCCCAACGATAGCCCGGCCGCCATCGCCAAGGACGTCCTTCGCGACCAGCTCAGGCGCGGAATCCTTCCCGACCACGTCCGCAACGTCCTCCGTGAACTGTCCCAGGCCGTTGACGTGACACACGATCTCAGACCCGTCAGATGCAGTGCGAGCAGCATCTGTGAGCGACCTGGTGGGAGACGACGAGATGAGGCCGAGCGCCTGCATGACCGCGTAGTCCTCTGCACCATGCGCTGGAGCACAGTGTACCAGCCCAGTGCCGGAGTCGCTCGTAACGTGCGACGAGGCGATGATGGGCAGCGAGGGGAGCGCAGAGGGAGATTGGTGCAGTGGGGCGAATATCGGTCGGTAGCTCGAGCCAACAAGATCGGAACCTACAAGACATGTTAACGAATGAAGTCTGGTTCATCAAAGCTGACAGACCCTCGATCTCGCCGAGTACGACCGGCGGCGACGCGAAAAGGCCGGGAACTTGCTGGAGGGCTTCGTCACGGTCCACAGCATACACCAGGACAGACTCGCGGCCGTTCTCGTCCTTGACAGAGGCGACACGATACCGCATTTCCGGGTTCACCGCGATGGCCTACGCAGGAAACTAAGGTCAGCATCGGACTTAACAAGACAACGTTTCTTGCACTAACCATGTTCGCAGTTAATGTCCAGGGAGTCGTAGTCCAGACGAGCATCCCGACGTTCTCCTTCCCAGCCACCAGAGAGCGAAGAGGTTCCGACATGGCTTCACTGGAAGAGTCGAGCTGGAAGGAGACGTAAACCGAATGGGAAACGTGTGCCTCGTTGTAGACCAATTCCGCCTCCGCAAGCGCAGACCGGGAAGATGGGGAGTAGTGCACGGGACGGTGTTGCCGGTAGATCAAGCCCTTCTCGACCATGGCCTTGAAGATCTCAAGTTGGCGCAGCTCATAGTCAGAATCTAAGAGGGCACTGTTCAGCTGAAGGCGTAGCTGGCTATATGCGCTTCCATACGTACCTAAAGTGCGGTATGTTGTTTCCGGACTCCAGTCTGCCATCACACCGAGCTCGCGAAATTGTGCCATTTGGGAAGCAACCTCCTTGTGTGCATACTTCTCGGCCTCGGCGCGGACTTGCGATGGGGTAAGTTCGTTGACCTCGACCTGCGAGCATTGGTGAGGTTACTAGAGTCAATGCGGATAGGAGCCGGGTACGACGCACCCCCAACTGTTTGAGAACCTTGTTCTCAATAGGAAGACCGTGGCAGTCCCATCCTGGGTGGTAGCTAATAGACTATTTTCAACTATGACCTCCGTGAATTGAATAGAAGAAACCTACTATACTCGATGACCTTGCGAAACGTGGTACCTGTTGATGATATCCTTCAGGATCTTGTTCAAGGCATGACCTTACGGCAACGTCGTCAGTTCGTCAATGCCGTAAGTCGATACTGCACAGTTGGCAACTTTGCCATATGCCGAGGCACTATACACTTGCGACGACTGGGGGCACACCAAAGGAGGGCGTGTGTGTATGACCAGCTAATGCCCACAGACACAGGCAGGTCTAACCAGAACACACTTGTTTCGTGGGGACGTTGGTAGGTACAAGTGCAGATTCCCTACAGAATAATGCACGGGCAATCTGTACCCGCACCTCCTCTCAAGGCCTGCTCTATCAGCTTGTCCACCCTTTATCCGGAGATAGCTTGGTCGGCATACGCGCTTTCTTGGACTTGTCGGCCCTCGGCACTCCCCAGACGTGATCAATAGCGTCGACAATATGCACAAAGGGTCCGTCTTGCTTGGCGCGGCAAGCATGGAGTAACGAACTGCAAATGCGAAATGGGTTGTCATGGTAGCATAGACTTACCCATGTGGAGGTCCCCGTTCGCGTACGGAGGACCGTCAACGAAGACAAACAGAGGGCCTTTGGCGTTATCCCACTAAAGACGACGACTGCTAAGTGACTGATTGCTAGACGTTGTGCGTGTATGCGGACCTGCCATCGGTAGAGAGCCTCCGTTGTCTTCTCGCGTACTTTGGGATCCGTGGAAGGGTCATTGTACAGTGGGAAGTTGGTCTTCGGGAGAAGGAGCGTGTCTCCCCAGCGCGGCGGGGGTTGCTGGGCGGACGTCGACCATGGTGGAGAGCAGGAAAGCCATCTACGAGAGCATCGTGCAGCAAAGGATAGTCGCGGGCCTGCCGAGAGGAGCGACCAGGGCGGCATGGGCCCAGAGAGGAGGAGGAAGACAAAGCAGACGTAGCACTGGCAGACTTTGCGCGGCAACGTCACGGTCAATTGGGCCAGGCGAGCGCGTGTCACGTGCCAGACGCGCTAGGCGGGGCGTGTTATTTTGTTGTGTTTGTGGCTGGTGTTGAACAAAACGAGCGTGTCGCGGGCGCCTGTGGAGGTCCTCATCCAACCGTGTCCTCCTCCTCCATCCTGTACGTCAACCTTGCCACGACCTCTGCTGCCTCTTCATGTCTTCATCCATACCCGTGAGTGTCCTTGCTGTCTCTGCCACCGTCCCCGGCGAGCTCAACGTCGTCCGTCGCAGACACGGCGTGTGACGAGGGCCGTCGGTCGCACCACCGTCCTCAGAGACAAGGAGAACTCTACAGCACGTCAGGGACGTACAGCAGCCTCCCGCGCGAAACCTCCTTCCACACAGTCCGCAGCAGACAAGCCAGAGAATGCCAAACCACCGGGGCTCGCCCGCGCGACCGCCTCAACCGCAGCCACCAGGGCCAAGTCTGTCGGTGTAGCTGGTCCATCCAAGGCCGACCCCGCGCCGCAGATCAAGCGCAAGCGCGAGGCCCTCAGCGTAGTCCCCAAATCACCTGAAAACAAGGCGAAGGCTGGTCCGGGCCCAACCGACCTCAAGGGCAAGGAGCGGGTCAAGGAGATCAAGGAGAAGTTCGAGGGTGTCGTTCTCAAGCAGACCACCACGACTACTCTTCGTAAGCCCCTTCGCACCGTCGTAGATTCGACAACAACGTCCACCACCGTCACCACCACTACGCGTCGCACGCGCGATGTCGGGCGTTCCCAGGGCCAATCCTTACAGCCGCTCAGAGAAGCCGACGAGGATGCTATGGCTGTCGACCCCCAGCCTCCTGCGCCCATTCCTTCTCCCAAACGGTTCGTTGCTGCCCGCGAAGCGGTGCGCACCGGTATCCCTGCCAAGTCGCATGTACCCAAACGTACCGCCAAAACGACAAAACCAGAGGTGGACGAGGAGGAGGCCAGCCGGGTAACCAAGAAACGCCGCACGTCTTCGGACGCGCCGGAATTTCATGAAGTTGAAGTCGAGGAAGAAGAGGAGGAAGCCTACCTTGCAGAGGAGGTGGAGGCCGACCCGGATGGTGACAAGTGGGACGACCTCGACGCAGAGGACGCGGATGACCCGCTCATGGTTAGCGAGTACGTCGTCGAGATCTTCGAGTACTTGAAAGAGGTCGAGGTATGTTCTGCGTCTCTTGTCTATATGCGTGGCGTAACAATATCCTGCATAGCAAACCACTATGCCGAACCCCCGTTACATGGAGAGTCAGAGGGATCTGGCGTGGAAGATGCGTGGCATCCTCGTGGACTGGCTCATTCAGGTGCATTCGCGCTTCCGTCTCCTGCCTGAGACGCTCTTCTTGGCTGTGAACATCATCGACCGCTTCCTCACGAAGCGCATGGTTTCGCTCGCCAAGTTGCAACTGGTTGGGATCACGTGCATGTTCATTGCCGCCAAGGTTGAGGAGGTCATCGCACCCTCTGCCAGCAACTTCCTCTACTGTGCAGAGGAGTCGTACACCGAGACCGAGATCCTTCAGGCGGAACGTTACGTGCTCAACACGATCGACTGGAACCTGAGCTATCCCAACCCGATCCACTTCCTCAGGCGCATCTCCAAGGCGGACGACTACAACGTCCAGGTTCGAACAATCGGCAAGTACCTGCTGGAGATCCAATGTCTCGAGTGGCGCCTTATCGCTGCCCCCCCGTCTTTGCTGGCGGCGGCGTCGGTCTGGCTCGCGCGTCTGATCCTCGGATTTCCGGATTGGGTGAGTGTTGTCTTCACTTCGCCATGTCCCAGTTCCCTGACCAATGTAACCTAGACACCGAACCTCGCGCATTATTCTTCGTATCGCGAGAGCGAGATCATCCCCACTGCTACCCTCATGCTCAACTACATCCTCAAGCCCATCCCACATCAGTCATTCTACAAGAAGTACGCGTCGAAGAAGTTCATGAAGGTCGGTCTGCTTTCGTTGTACTCAATGATGTTAGCTAACGGATACTCGTGATACAGGCAAGCGTCTTCGTTCGTGACTGGGCCCTTGAGCGCTGGACCGAGGGCTCGCAGGTGTCCCTGCAGACGGAGCTTCCCATACTGAAGCAGAGGATCCGTGAGGAACAGGCGCTGGAAGAACATCTCTTCGCGGCGCAGCAAGCGAACGGTAGCGACGGTGCGGTGTTTGAGGAGCGGTGAACGACCTCGCTCCTCAACGTCTCGATTGGTCCTGGAGTCTGAGTCTTGAACGACACCGCACCCTTGCATCCGTGTTCGACTTGAATTATATGCATGGTTCCTTTCCATCTCACTTCCACTCTTCGTTCTCGCGTGCACGGTCGCGCGCTGTGTTGCCTAGCATGAACTTTCGTCGTCGCCCGGACGCTCCTCACTCCAAGTCACGTCAAAACTCTGCATGTCTGCATACCCGCATCGCATGGTGTTTATTGTTGTCCTAATCGTCTCTCGCCCACGTTGTATATTCTCCTATCTCCCCCTTCCCTCCGCCGCTCCTCGTCCTCATGCCCCTCGCCGCCATCCCTGTTCCTCAGTTGTTCTCGCCAGCTCACGCTATCATTGCACGTTGCGCTGTGATCGACGTCGGTACCTGTCCCCACCACCATTCTCCCATCTTTCACGCTCTCACTCTCTACTTCACCTTCACGTTCTCGCACACTTCCACTTCGATCCACCGACAATCGCCAATGTTCATATCCATTCACATCCATGCCTCATCCATCCTGGCCTCGCTTAGCACCTGTAATTATCTATTCCTCCTCCGCCCCACGCTAGATGCACAGTAGTATTCTGCGTTAGTCTCCCCCGTAGCTCTTCGCCACGGTTCCAGCACGCACTGCTACGACCAGGTACCACGCCGCACGCACACGTACAGTATGTTATGCATCCGCACCCGTTACTCGTAGTTGGCCCACGGTCCGCATGTCTACCGCCTGTGTCTCTTGCTTTGTACTCTACGACCTCAATTGCCCCGTGAAGGGCTCGCACATTGGAAGCAATGCAATACAACCCCGTTATGCCACTGGCCCACAGAAATGTCGTCGTGCAGTGTCCAATGCCTTGTGCTGGATGCACTATGCATGCACGTCGTTCGCGATACACCCAGTGGTGGAGACGGCAGTATTCGGCAAGTAGAACAATGGTTGCGGCAACTGGCTCGAGGAGGTCTGTTTGATTTAATTGCCTTGGCCGAGTGCTAACGGCATCGTTCAGGTATATACCAAAAGTAGTGTCACAACTTGTACCGGTATCCCGCGGTCGACAGCCTACTGTGCAGCCTGATAGGCAGCGTATGCTCGTACGCATGTATGACCCACTGAATGGCATAGTCAGCAAGCGGCTAGGGAAAGGGCATACATGCTAGTCCAACACATGAAGACTCACCTCGCATGCCAGAGGCCGTGTATCGCGTGGGTCAATGATCTCTTCAACACCAAAAGCGTGGGCCGTCCGTATGGGATCCCGTATGTGCTCGAACTGCGCAAGAAGGTCCTTTAGCATCTGCTCACGCGCTGCTGGGGACGGTGCACTGTCGAGCTGCCGCTTGTAGGCGGCTTCAACGCCACCTTCCAGTGGTAGGCTGCCCCAGTCCCCGGACGGCCTATGCGAGAGAGAGAGAGCGGTCAGGAACGACCAGAAGCGGATGATGAGGGTGTGCGTACCATGCTACGCGCGTGTTCACGCCGTCATCAGGGTCGGACAGCGCGCCTCCGGCCACGCCAAATGCTCGTCGCAGTACCACGGTGTAGATTGGTATCGTCGCATAGAAGAGCGCAGACATCACGGAGGCGCCGTGGCGGATAGTCGCGGTACGTTCAGCTGCGGAACCTGCATTGAAGGGAGGGGAGGTAAGTCGCCAGATTATCACGACTGATTGAGTTGCTCACCGATGGCAAAACCGGGTTGATCGACCAAGTTCAGGATCGGGATACTGCCTTACGGTCAATCTCGACCCTCGAGATGGAGGAAGTCGTACTTACCCAAAGAGATCGCAGAGGTTGATGAAGCGAGCTGCCTTCTGGCTTCCCAGAGCATCAAGTGCGCCGCCTCCGACCGTGCAGTCGCTCGTCAAGACCCCGACGGGTCGACCTTGAAGTCGCGCAAAGCCAGTGACTATGCACGTGCCCCACGTGGCACCGATCTCGAAGAAGGAGGTCTGCTGCCCTTGAGGACTGTCGGCTGCAGCGGAGGATGTTGGCGCATCCACGTCGACGATCAACCGCACGAGCTTTCGTATATCGTATACCCTCGCTCGCCTTCGCGGGATGATACTGATGAGCTCTTCTTCCCTCCGGTCAGCAGGGTCGGAGGAAGGATTGACAGGCGGCAACGTGAATATGGAGGAAGGTAGGAATGATAAGAAGGCGCGGATCTGACTGAAGGCATCCAGCTCGGAGGTGGCAACGTTGTCCACAGTGCCGTTCCGTCCATGGATCTCCCACCCGCCGAGCTGTTCTTTATCGAGGTCTTCAAAGGTAGCATGTCTGACTACGGGTGGACCGGCCGCGAACAGCTGAGGAAAGCTGTAGGTATCTGAACGACAAGTCAGGGTCTATATACATACCTGGCTGACACCTTTGACCATCACACTGTTTCCGTCAGCAAGTCAACCAATGAAGTGATACAGAACAAGAAACTACTCACCTGAAGTGACTGACGACAGCCTTAGCGGACGCCAGACCAACCACTGGGCCCAGTAGAGCACTGGCCACGGGTATTTCCGTCATCGCCGTCATGCTCCGACCCATGCCGGCGAGATGAGGGATGTATGTCCGTCCTATCGTTAAGTCTGCAAGAAAATATGTTGCAGTAGCTGTTGTAGTCAAGCGATATGATGGTACGTACACTGGGCGACACTCCCGCCTCCACTTGAACCGTCAAGCAGACGAACCTAGAAGATGTGAAAAAGGGTACAACATGATATGATATAAAGAAACGTACAAGGGGAACCTTGTGTTTGATAGCGAGGGCCTGCACAGTTCTCTATGAGTGAGACCAGCTCGGAGCCCTTCAACATTTGTGAATCTTACCTCGCCAAAAGCAGCCTTCCCTTGTATGCCTCCATCTGCATGACCTCCGCGCACACTGAAGTCATCAGCAGTGACATAGACCTTCTTTCCATTGACCTTGCCTGACCCGATGATCATGTTGCTGTTTGCGCCCGTGAGGACCCGTCATTCGCGATAATGGAGAGGGCACTTACGCGGGCACGAAGTCCTTCAGTTCCCCTGTACTCTCGTCATAGATTGGTTTCCCAGTTACTGAGCCGACCTCCTCGAATGACCCGGAGTCGAGGAACAGGTCGAGGCGTTCCCGCACCCAGAGCTTTCCTTGCTTCTTCTGGCGTGCATATCCAGGGTTCTCTGGGTTCGGAGTCCGTGTAACACGTTTTACGTTCTTGAGGTTGGCGACAGAGTGCTGAAGGAGACGTGATGATGTGGTCGTAAGCAGAGAACGAACAGACGACGCGGATGCGGGGGAGTACCTTCCAGGTCACGCCGTCGTCCGCGCCGCCGCGCGACTTGTCTTCCGCCTTCGCATTCTCGGTTTCAGACTGTTGCTGCTGGCCTGGCGGACGCTTCGACATGGTTCAACGACGCGTACTGCGGTCTCCCGAAGGACTCCTGTCATCACTAGGAACTCCTGAGCATACACACGGTCACGATGGTCGCCCGCTTTGTCGTAACCCGGCGTACCGATGTCGAATCACGGGTCTACCTACATGAGGGCAGCCTCAGGCCCGCTCGGTGCTTACTACCACCCCTTCCTGTAGGCCCCAGAAGCACAAAGAGCGACCCGCCGGTCGAGGACGTGCAGCTGTTGGAGAAATGACTACACCGCCCAAAGTCCTGATCGCGAACCGTGGTGAAAGTGAGTCGCGCGCACTCGTGGTTCCATGAACCAGTCTCAAGTCCCTTACTCCTCCAGTCGCGATACGCATATGTCGCGCTGCCACTGAGCTCGGATGGCAGACAGTTGCTTTGTACACGGAGAAGGACGCGTCGCATGCCTACTACGCGGATGAAGCCATCCTGCTTGACTCCCCAACAAAGTACATGGACCCGGAGCACATTGCAGATATAGCACGTCGGTGAGTGAGCTCATCGCATTATGGAGGGCTCCATGAGAGACATCAAACATAGGACCGGATGCACCCATGTCCACCCTGGGTATGGTTTCCTGAGCGAGAGTCCCAAGTTCGCCTCGCTTTTCCGTCAAGGACCGTCATCGCCAATTACCTTCATCGGACCCTCGGTAGAGACTCTCAAGATTGCGTCTGACAAGATGCTGTCTCGCGAGCTCGCAGTCTCCTTGGATGTGTCCGTCGCTCCCGGCGCGCGGGTGTCCTCCGTCGAGGATGTTCACCAGTTCGTGACCCATTTGGGCCACATTGCATACCCTATCGTCATCAAGGCCCTGGACGGGGGAGGAGGACGCGGCATCCGCATCGTGAACAATGCCACTGAAGTCGCCGACGCGTACAAACGGTGTCTAAATGAGAGCCCCTCCAAGCAGATCTTCGTGGAGAAGGCGCTAGTCGGTCCGGGGTGGAAGCATATCGAGGTTCAAATCGTCGGCGACGGGCAAGGAAACGTTGCACACCTATGGGAACGGGAATGCAGCGTTCAGCGGAGGTGAGCGGTCGTCGATGACAAATCATGAGCCTACCTAGCTGACTTGGACAGGTTTCAGAAGATCGTCGAGGTGCGCCTCGTCACGGTTTCCCTCGTAGCATCAATTCTCATTCAGACATAAGATGGCCCCATCCACATTGCCTCGGGTAGCTGCGGAGCCCTTGCTGGAGGCCGCTTTGAAAATGGCTCGTCATCTGCAGTATGCAGGGCTCGGTACTTTCGAGTTCCTTGTCAACTCTCGCTCTCATGAGTGGGTCTTCCTCGAGATAAACCCCAGGATACAAGTTGAGCATACGGTCACTGGTGGGTTCTGTGTTACATGCAGGCGCAAACCAAAGCTCACGTTGTACAGAGGAGATCATGGGCATAGATCTCGTGCGCGTGCAAATCTTGCTCTCCACTTCAGGGACATCCTTGGCAACAGTCCTGCCTCAGCATACGCGCGCACCCCCGCCCGGATATGCGATTCAGCTCCGAATTGTCGCTGAGGATCCTCACAAAGATTTCCGCTTGTCTCCGGGAGAGATCGCTCCTCATGAAGTTTCATGGCCTTCCGGCAACGGCACCCGTGTCGACACCTGGGTCTCTGCCGGTCCATACGCACCAGATGGCCTGCGTTGGACTGTGGGCGTCGACTTCGACTCACTTCTTGCGAAGGTCATCGTGCATGGCTCGATGTTCGAAGAGGCAACGGCCAAGGCGCTCAGAGCAGTGCGCGAAGTCCGCGTCTCTGGTGAAGTGAAGACCAACAGAGACATCCTCGCCGGCATTGTGTCGCACACTGACTGGCAGAGCGGATCAGTGCATACCAGATGGTTAGAAGAGCACCTCACCGAGATCATTCACCTGGGCGAGACGAAGTTCCAAAAGCGCCGTGATCCTCTTGCGTCGTCCGCGACCGCGAATACCTCTCCCGGTACATCGCTGAAGGACACCACGGGTGTTACTGGTACCATACTCCTGCAGCCAGGTTCTTCATTCCAGTTGTCGATATCTCCGGCAGGCGAGAGCGCATCAAGCCCTCAGCCGGTTGCCCAGAAGCACAATGTGGTCCTCTCCACAATCGGTCATAACGCCTTCCCTGATCAACTCTCTGGGACGCTCGCAACGTCGCTCTCCCCGACTCCTCTTGCGTTCTCGCTCATTCAACTCTCGAGTATCTCCACATCGTCGCAGGTCGAGTTCGCGAACGCACAGGATCCAACACATCTGTCCTGTCCTCTTGCGGGCAAGATCGTGGAGCTTCACCCCGCGCTCTCCTCCGCTTCTGGCGGCTTCATCCGCGCAGGAGAGCCACTGATTGTGGTCACCGTAATGAAGATGGAGAGCGTTGTGAATGCTCCCGTGAGTGGGAAGGTATCGAGGCTCGGGAAGGGAATCGAGGTCGGCGCTGTTATACCAGAAGGAAGCTTGGTCTGTGTGCTAGACGTGCAGAGTGCTGGCGGCATGGCGAAGTTGTAGAAACACTAGTTAGGATGTACTATATATTACATTCCGCAGTCGGGAAGAAAGCCCTGGAAGGTGCGCCCCGACGCGACGCGCCGCCGGCACGCACGTGACCGCGGTAGAAGCGAGCTACGTGTTCACCGGGGCGAGTGATGAGGTCACCGTCAGAAACGTTGCCCTCGACCACCATCTCCGTCTACTCTTCTTGCTTGTATTTCTAGTCTCTGCTTTATCTGCTAGCTTTGCACCTCCAACATGTCCCTTGTCGACGAGATTAAGAAGATCCCGCCTGTCACCCGCTTCCTGTGCGGGTCGCTGTTGGGCGTGTCATTGCCAATGATGCTGCAAATTGTGTCGCCGTATAAGTTGCTGTTTGTCAAGAAATCGGTGACGCAAAATTTTGAGGTGAGAGCCAACACTGGTCATATCTTCATTGGGTTCACGAGTAAGCACAGATCTGGCGGGTGTTCACCAGTTTCTTCATCGGAGGTATGGTCAATGGGTACGCAGGGAAAGACTGGGTTCTCAATGGTGGCACGCTCTGTAGGTTCGGGCATCAACTTTATCTTTGACCTCGCTATGATCTAGTGCGTATGCGTGGCTGTTATCATTGTTTCTCAATTACTGACAAGGATTGACATGAAGCCGAAACTCGGATGACTTGGAGTCAAGACATTACGCTGCTCGCTCTGCAGACTATGCGTGGCAACTCCTACTGGCAGCAGCGGGCATCCTTGTACGTCCCACTCGTTCGCAATGTGCGCGTGAACTCACCGCCACGTTAAGGCTCTCAATATCCCCCTCCGCACATCCATCCACACGCGCGCACTCCTCATCGCGCTCACCTACATGTCCTCCGCGCTCGCCCCTCCCGGGTCACAGACGTCCTTCTTCGGGCTCCTGACCATCCCCGCAAAGTATCTCCCATACTTGTTTGTGGCCATGGACTTCCTCATGGGTGGTCCGTCCGCAGCGGCTGTCAGCATCTCTGGAGCAGTCGTGGGCCACCTCTGGTGGTGGGGCGTATGGGACACTGGCTCGCTCCGGGCCTGGGGAAGTGCGCCCTCATGGTTGCGGTCGCTGATGGGCGAGCGGGGAGGCGTTGCGGGCGCGGTGAACATGGGTGGTGTGCATGTTATTCCTCCTAGGAGGGAAGCACCGCGGACCACCGGTGGACACAACTGGGGTGCAGGTCGCAGACTTGGGGACTGAGTTGTTGAGGGAGGCTTTGACGTTTGGGTGTGGTAGCTTCGGTAGATGTGAGCCGGTTCCCCTATCTTCTGTCCTTTACCTACCGACTGACCCTGGCTCCTGTCTATGCATAGACAATGTCATGATGCGATGTCAGTCGTGAATTCACGGAGTAATGTCGCTTGGCGAATTCTCGCACTTCAAGGTTGCATTTGGTTGACGTGTCGGGCGCCGCTGGCATTACGCCAACATACGAGCCAAGGAGAGACGCCTCAATTGTGAAGTAGCGGCCGAATTTGCTTGACAGCTGGGCATCTTGCATCCTCGAGGCGCGGTGTTAATACACACCTGACTCTCGCCAACATGCTGCGTAACCAACGTTGGAGAAGGAGTGCATGCACTGTGGCCAGACGCGAAAATGCCGCAGCTTCGAACCCTGCCTGGCGCTTACAAACTGGTGATCTAGACTGGACTCAAAGCAGGGTTGTGGACCGGAGGTGCGGTCTGGGGTGCGTACGTTCGTGCGTGAGATTTGCTACGGGACGAACGATGCGGGTGACGGACGTTCCGGTCAGTCTCACCGTCAGCTAATCAGTGCGGTGGCTCGTTCTGAGAAATAGGAATTGTAGGTCCACAGCCAACTTATGGCATTCCATGTCATTGTCTGTTTTGCTCGATGGACTCTATACGACACTGCAAAGGCTAAGTTAGCCTGCGGCGGAATGAGCGCAAGCAGACCTTGGTCACCTCTAACGGCAACTGCCGCCGCAACCGCAAGTCGATATACGCGTGCCGGCCACCACGATACAGATACAATCTCTCGCTTCCTTCGTACCCACGAAGCGAGATGAAGTCTTCTCTTCTGTGTTTCGTTCCGTCTCCCCACACGGCCCCGCGCCGCGTTGCCCTCACGCGGCATCCTTGGCACCAAATTCCTCGTAGTACGCCTTCATCTTCTCCAACTCCTCCGTTCGTCCGTTCTCCTGCAGCCAGGACATGAGATTCTGCATGGTGAGGATCGTCGGCACACGACCCTTGCCCCCGAGGAGCTCCTCCACCTCCGCGATCGTGCTCCGGCCTGCCTTTCCCAGCTCCTGGCGATCCAGCAGAAGTACCGCGCCAACGACCTCTCCGCCCTCGCGCCGCACGATGTCTATCGCGCCCCGGATCGCAGTCCCGGCCGTCGCGACGTCGTCCAGAATCACGACGCGCTTGCCCTTGACAGGCGTGCCCACCGTAACGCCTCCCTCGCCATGGTCCTTGGCCTCCTTGCGATCGTACGCGAATCCTACGTCGATCTTGTGTTCGCGGTGCAACAGGAGCGCGGTGCCCGCCGCGAAAGGGATGCCCTTGTAGGCCGGTCCGAAGAGAACGTCAAACTCCGGCAGCCCGGGCGAAGCCTTGAGTGCTGACGCGATCGTCGCTGCATACGCGGAGCATAGGGTGTCGAGGACGGGTCCTGAGGCAAGAAGGCCCGCGTTGAAGAAGTATGGAGACAAGCTGCGTTCGGGCGCGCGTGAGGAGGAGTGTTTAGGGGATCGGCGTGCGGGATGGTACAGACCGGCCTGATTTCAGTGTGAATGTACCGAACATCAGCGCACCGGCAGACAAACTGTGCTCGATGAGCTCCGTCTGGTACTTCTGCAGCGACATAGTGTTGATGATTTGGTAGAGGGAGGCGAAACAAGGCGCGCTCGCGCGCAAAACCTTTTTAGGTTCATGGCGGCTCCCAACTTCCAGACATATATTTTAATGAATCCGCAGTATTTATGGCCGCCTGGCGTAATGGAAGCGCGTCTGACTACGACTGAGGTCCTATTTAGGAAGGGTCCACCTTCCCAACAAGGCACTTGTCACGTGATCAGGAGGTTGCAGGTTCGACCCCTGCGGTGGTCACTGCCCAGCCCAAGCCCATGGGAACCTTTTTAATTTGTATTTGGCACAGAACTGTGCACACAGGATTGATGGAGAAGTTGTGCATCCTTGAGGATATCCGTGCTAACCACTGGACAGAGAGACGCTTGTTGCCGGAGCTGTGGCGATTTACGCGCGCGCGGCCAAATGTCGGTCATCTGGCGCTCCTCTTTCTGCACCATACCCTCACCTTCATCAGAGCCAGAGCCGTCGTTCTACGCCCACAGTGAGTACTACTCTCCTTCCATGAGGGTTACGTTCCTGAGCCGGGCTTCACTAGAGATGAACCTTCGGTTGGAGCGGCAGGCCGAGTGACCCAGATCCCAACTGGCAGCTGTCTTCGGACCTTCCGCGATTCTGGCATTGTCAAGCAAGCGTCCCGAGTCCCGAGTTTTCACGCCCTTCCCCAAGAACCAAGCAGTTCTCGCTACTGAGCTTCTTTTCGTAACCATATAAGCACATGAGGACCCAACGAGGTTCGTACCCTCGCTTACCTGCGATTCCGGAACAGTTAAGTTTAGCCCCGCTATCTAGACTGCCCGCACCCCGGACGTACTCCTTGTACCCTCCCCATCCTCTGTTGACCTCCCATAATCATGGGTATCTTCGCTCTACTTCTGCCTAGTCTGCTATTGGGCGACCGCCTTCGCAGGTACACTGACCCCTATGACCCCGAGAAGGCCATCCGCGAACACTCCGAGCGCTCCAGCCAGGACGAACTCGACCACGACAACTCTGACGACGGTCACGATCGCGCTTCTCATGATGTACTCACAACCAACACTCCCCATCGCCGCATCCGCCGCGTATACTCTAATGTCACTCGCGCCGCCTTCTCCGAGCCCGCTCACGCAAACAATTCCTCCGTCGACCTCGCTGTATCATCGCCGTCGCTCTTCGCCAGAATCAAGGCGTATGTTTGGCCTTCTGACCAGATGAACGACATCGAAGGCTTCGTCCCCAACTACCGCTGGACACCAATCATCTCGGGCATCGTCATACCATTCTCCATCCTCCTCGAGATACCAGGTTTGACGGAGCGTTGGTATATCAGGACGGAGAACAACCAGACCGTGGAGACGAAACCTAACCCTGCAATTCTCGAGATCGGCCTAGCCTTCTCGATCGCATGCGCCCTCATTGCAAATATCAGCCTCATCCTGCGGTTCCTGGAGAAACGTGTTCAAACAGTCACCTTACTCTGCATCGTCTTCCTTACTAGCCACGGTAAGCATTCTCCTTGGGAGATGACGTACCCTCCCTCAAAATTCTTGAGCAGATATAATCAACATAATCGCGGTCACCGTCTTTGGCGTGGAACATCGGTTCGATGATGGTTTCACTTATGGTGAAGCCTACTGGTTGACTCTCTGCTCCACTATCGCGTCTTCTATCACGAATATCAGCCTGATTGTCGACCTCATACGGACACCAGACTTTGCTAAACGAGGTACGTCATCTGTCCGAGCGCCATCATCCCGCTTGGCTAACACGTTCTTCAGGCAGCGGGTTAACTCGCAAGCAACGTGCACTCATGATAATTGTTATTGTTCTGCTTGTCTACGTCGCCTTGGGTGCCCTCATCAATTCGTTCCTTATCGACCTATCCTTCGTCGACGGTCTCTACTTCACCGTCGTTTCTATCGAGACTATCGGCTTCGGTGACATTGTCCCGCACTCCACCGGCGCACGTGTCTTTATCTGCTTCTACATCTCCATCGGTGTCGTCAACCTTGGCGTGGCTATCGCAATGTGCCGCGAGACAATCCTGGAAGGCCTCGAGATCGGCTATAGACGGCGTTTGCGCAATGTGCGGCAGCGCAGGCGTGAAGCCCGGCGCTTCCGTCGTTGGGAAGCTCGCTGGCAGCGCGCAGTCGAGTTCCGCCTTCGGGAGGCGGGAAAGCCGATCTACGTCCCCGATGAGAAGCCCCACGTTCAGAAGAAGGATGCAAGCGCACATCTTCTGGGCCTATTCCCTAACGGCGTGAAGGTACCGTTCTTCAAGCGCGTCGGGACCACCATCAAGCGGACAGCGACGATGCAGTCCATGGAGTCCGTCTTTGGCGGACATCGCAAGCAGCATCTGAACGTCGAGGCGCTTACCAGCGCACAGCTCGAGGAGGCCGCTCTGGAGGCTGGGGTACCCTTGGAAATGTTCCTCAACATCGAGGACAGGCAAGTCGACGAGCCGAACGGCGATGCTGACCAGGATGTCAGCGGGCTTCCGGGTCATGCCCAGCCCAACGGGGGCACCGTCCCTGCTCTGGCTCAGACGCACGCCGTCCACGCCTTCCACGAGACGATTGTGAGCGGTTGGCCGGCGCATCCACAGACACCGACGCATGCACAGGTAGGGCGGATGTCGGCCATGCTGACCAAGTTCGCTATCGCTGTTGCCGGGTCTCATGCGCACGCACCCGGCCTATCACGCCAGGCCTCACACCACGGCCACCGGCACCATTCGACCAGAGACGGCCCAGAGCTCCCTCATCGCGCATCCTCCAACGTGCACAGTAGTGAGAGCCAGCGGCAAAGTCACGGTCTCGGCGCGTCGTTCATGGACACCCGGAAGCACTCTTCTGCTCGGTGGTTGAGAGATTTCTCCCGTGGGGCGCACCAACGGTCTACCTGGACGTATGAGAAGTTCAGAGCCGACATGGAGGCGGAGGAGAAGAAGGCTTACTATGTCAAGGTATCGTCTCGCCGGTCTGTTGCGAAGCTGCTCCATGCTGACTGGCGATTCAGACCGCGATAGCTTGGTTACTCTTCTTCCTCTTCTGGACTGTAAGCACTCCACCATGATGGCACGCGGATCAGCTACTAACGTTGGCTTATTGCTAGATCGGATCTGGGATCTTCTGTGTGACGGAAGGATGGTCGTACGGGACCGCCATGTACTTCTGTAAGTTTCAGCATCGTATTGTGCTCTCGTGCCCAAGTAACACTTCGTAGGTTTCGTGGCCTTCAGTACCACCGGCTACGGCGACTACTCGCCCAAAACACCAGCGGGCCGGTCCGTCTTCGTCGTCTGGGCTTTGTTCGGCGTGGGCACCCTAACGATCCTGGTGTCCGGTACGTGCCATTGCTGAATCGAAGCACGCATCTCTAATCGAGCACTCGTCAGTCCTACAAGAGGGCGGGTCCTCCCGCTATAAGAGCGCGCTCCACTCCCGCACGTTCGACAACGCCGTCACGAAGTACCGAAAGAATCAGCTGCAGGAAGGCAAACAGCGGCCCCGGCCCGTCCTCAACAGGCCATCCACGACGGGCGCGGAGAAGCCAGCGAACGGCTCTGCGAACGGGCATCAGCCGCATGCCGAACCGAAAGCAATCGGGGAACGCCTCAAGGAGTCGCAGGAGATCTCGCAGCGCGCTCTCGAGACGCTTCCGGGGGAGATCATCCGCATGTCAAGGGAGTTCCATGACTACATGCAGTTCTTGGTCTCTGGCCGCGCGGATAGCACCAATCCGCTAGAAGGCGGTGATGCGGATGGTGAGAATGGAAACTTGAGGATCCCACCGGACATGCGCAACCTCTTGGATGAGCTGTGCAACATGGAGGGCATCAATGATAGGGTTAGGGGCGAGATTCTCCAGGACGAGGACGCGAGAAAGGTGAGCAGTACGGCACTCCCCGCCTGGCTATCTACTGACCGACACGGATAGACATTGTTCATGCTAAGTCTTGAACGTGAGTTTCCTCTCCATCTCCTTGTACCAGTTCGCTAACACGAGGCTGCTCCAGGTTCATTCAAGCGCCTTGTGACATCGGCGGAGAAGGCCCTCTCCGCTCTCGCGGACCGTGACGCCCTCGCATCTATTACCGCCGCACAGCGACCGCCCCAACGTCACCATTCCGTCTTCGACACCGGCTCCCATGCTGACACTCCGAACGACACCGATGACGATGACCCTCGTGATCATATCCGGGCGCAGTCTGAGCCTACATTACCAGTCGCATATCACCAGCACGTCAGACACGCACGCCAAGCGTATACGAGGAAGAGCCCAATACGAGACTTGTCGCCTGTGGGTCGCTTGAGTCGGGGCGAGTCTCCGGCGTCCCCTCCGCGCGCATACAGTCCCGCTATCGCGGAGGACATGCCTTCGTCGTCGTCTTCGGTCAAGAGCTAACGAGTTACGGATGCTCTTACGATCTTGATCCTGTTACAGCTGTGGTCGTTCCTGGACATTTCTGCACATGTCTCCCAGATAAAGGCATTCTTCGCATCACATCCTATCTGTCTGCTGTCGTACAATAGTTGCATTCCTCTCCGTTTCGTTGATGGACGTGTTCAGTATATCGTACTATACTTCTGTACTTCTGTATTCTCAGCATTTTCTCCCTCCTCAGTCGCATGTCATACAAGTGTAGTATTAGCGCATACAAGCATACATGAATGTCCAGTAGTAAACACGATGGACGAGCCAAGGTCTACCCTACTGTATTTGTGCTACAGGTCATACTAAGATGCATAATTTCAGGTCATACATGGTCGTTGCACCGCCTGGGTGCTCGTGGTGGGCTAACAGGTCTTGCTTACAAGTTCAACATCATCGTAACGTAGTCACACTGGTTTTCGTCAGCGACCTGAAAGAGGGAGGAGCAAGACATCAGAACGACAGACATCCAATGAGGATGACTTGGGGGACTGACCTTCAGCAAGAACCCATTCTCTAACAGCGACGCGCCAACGAGCCGCGCAGGGAGGTTGTGTAGCCTTCTGCACCGTATCCTGCACGGTACCTCCGACTTCACAAGCTTGCAATCCTCCTCCAACCACTGCGAGTAGTCCTCCAGCACCGGGGCCTTGGACAACGACATCGCCCACCCCTCGGACGTCTCATACGTCGGGGTCCCGACATGCTCCCCATCCACGTCAAAATCAAGCACCGCAAGGATCGCCTCGCCGTCACGGTAGTACGGGATGAGCACGCGCCGGCCAAACGTCGTCGGGGCCTCCCACGAGCACGTATCGGGCACGCGGAAGAACCGACTGCACTCCGGGCCCCACTCCTCCCACGACAGAGTCAGCGAGTCCTCGCCGATGCCCGCGTCCGCGTGCTTGAGAAGGGACGCGACGCGGACGATGAGCAGGATGGACGACTTGACCTGCGTCTGGTCCTCGCTCCCGGTCCCGCGGACCATGTTGATGACGACGACCTCGGACGCGGGGTCGCACGCGAACGCGCGGCCGGGCTCGGCCTGCGCATATGGCTGGGAGACGGTCGTCCAGACCTGGATGGCCTCTTGTTGGAAGCTCGGGAGCGCAAGCGTCGTGGTGTGCACTTCGCCGTCGTCGTCGAAGTAGTGGAGCTGGAGGCACTCGTCGTGGACGATGAGGAGGGTGCGGTCGCCGAGGAAGGAGATGATGTCGCCCCAGGCGTGGAAACCGGACTGGACCTGGCGATGCAAGTGTGTCACCAGTCGGTGTGGATGGAGGTGAGAGAGTAGGGTGGCACTTACAAGTAGGAGGTGTCCGGTCTCCCAGTCCCACACGTGGAGGACGCGCTCGTCGCTCATCGGGTCCTTTAGCGCAAGCACGGCACAGAGATCTTCATGGATCCGGAAGCTGCTTGGTTCCATGATAGGCTCCTCGCCTCTGTCGAGGGTTGAATGTTGAGCCTTAGGGTGCTGCAGCCCCGTCGCCATAGACCGTACATGGACGTCGCTGAGAATTGTATTGTGAGGGTCCATTATGCCCGAACAAGAAGAAGTTACTTACCAACATCGTCCATGTTGGCTTTCAGTGAGAAGTACCACGAGGTCTTGGGAAGGATCGAAGCGGTACGAGTTGTAGTCAGGGAACAGGGAGGCGGGGAGGCGATGAGCGAAGAACCACCCGTTGTGGCGTGGAGGCTCGGTCGAGCTCGACACTGCTGGTACTCTCACGAACAAGAGCCCGCCTTCCGTATCCATCATGCTTATCCAGCCCGAGGGTAGAACTATGGGCGCCGGAGCTGTATGTATGTGGCTGGAGACGGAGCGAACCAACTCTTTACCTCCATCCATAGGGAACACCAGCTGCTCCCACGCGCGATGGTAACGACGGAGCTTATCGAGGCGCACTCGCAGAGACGCGTCAGAATCTTCGCCGTCGACTAATGCATTGTCGTGGAGCTTGCTGTTATATCGTAGACGTTGGTATACGATGATCTCCGCGAACTTCCGACAGACCTGGACAGGTGGTTGGGAACGATGAGTGGTCGACACGTCGGCACAAAATCAGTCAGACTCACCAACATGCACTCCGAGAGCTCTTCGACAGAGAGCTCGCACAAAATAAGTTCCCATAGCTCAGTGGGTATGGCATCAGGGAGCTGGAGAGTGCGGGATGGCATGGCTGTCAGAAGAAGCGAGTGGTGCCGAAAAGGAAGGCGGCTGGGAGCTTCTGCGGTATATATGGCTGTCGTAGTCCCGCAAACTGTCATTTTGCTCATGGTGTTCCCGGTGAAGGGTAAAAAGCTTGTCGATCCTCGCGTGTCTTGTGGCCTTATAAGCAGTATTGTTGCACAAACCGGTGAGAGAACCACGTTGTTCGCCAGCCATAGCTACCGGAGGCGACAATAGTGGTCCCAACTCCGCACTGCATTCGCGTGCAATGCATAAAGGTATCTCTGCTTACGGCCGCAGCGCATTTGTCGGACTTGTTAGTTGTTCAGTTGCCAAGCGGAATCAAGTAAGTGAACGAACCAGAAAAGAAAACGACATTGTTGTCCGAATATGTCTCTTCCATATTGTGGCGGTGCACGGGGTTTTCCGGCCCGAGCGCCGGGCCGCGGCCGAGACTATAAGGCCATGATCAGCGACACAGTTCTTTCCCCAGTCGGACGGGCATGGTATCTTCTGCACGCTCACAACAGTCTGTAGCATCTCCCAGCGAACGGCTCGGATCCATTGCATCTCACTTCCGCCAATTTACCACAATGTCTAACAAGCTCAAGGTCGTCGTTTCTCGCGACTTGGGACCAGATGTTATGCCGTTGCTTCTCGACAACAAGGAGCTAGACGTGAGCGATACTGGTCATGATGGTCAATCATGGCACTAAAGCGCGGTATAGGTTGTTGTTTGGCCACATAACAGCGTTTGCGACCGCAAATGGTTGCTCGAAAACGCTGCCGGTGCCTCTGGCATTCTTGTCATGTTGTCCGAGAAGGCGAGTAAGAAGGACTACTTTATTCTTACTCGACGCACAATCTGAATGTTATTTTAGCTTGACGCAGAGCTCTTCGATGCAGCAGGCCCGTCTTTGCGCGTCGTTTCGACCATGTCCGTCGGCTATGGTATGCGTAACGCAACGTCTTTGCCCGATATCGCCCGCTGACGCCCTCCAGAACACGCGGACCTGAAGGAGCTGGCCAAGCGCAACATTCGGTTTGGCTACACACCGGACGTCCTCACAGACGCAGGCATGTGCACACTGTATTCTTTCTTCTACAATGTCCGCTGACCGACCACAATAGTCGCCGACCTCTCTATCATGCTGGCGCTCATGGCGGGCAGAAACACCAAAGAGACCACGGAGATCGTCCAGTCCGGACAGGTACCGAAACCTCTTTCCTGCACAGCACGAGTACCTGACCCTTTGTTGATCCTCTAACCCTGACCACAGTGGCCCAACTTCGTCTGGTCCCCCTTCGCATTCTGCGGCCCCCAGCTCAGCACGACCTCCACCTCGCCCAAACGCACCGCCGGCTTCATCGGCTTCGGGCGCATCGCGCAGGCGACGCTCGCCCGCCTCGTCCCCTTCGGCTTCCAGCACTGTCTCTACGCCGCGAACCCGTCCACGCCCGCCGACCCCGCCGCGGACGCCGCGCTCGCGGCCAAGTATGGGGTGCGCGAGCTCCGCCGCGTGCTGCTCGCCGAGCTCGCAAGCGAGAGCGACGTCGTGTTCGTGCTCGCCCCCGGGGGGCCGGCGACGTACCATATTGTGGACGAGAAGTTCTTGAGGGCGATGAAGAGGAGCGCTGTGCTCGTGAACACGGCGCGCGGGACGCTGGTGGACTCGGACGCGCTTGCGAAGGCGTTGCATGAGGGATGGCTGTATGGAGCTGGGATCGATGTCGTCGAGGGGGAGCCCAAGATCGGGGCGGATCACCCGCTGGTCAAGGCTCCAAGGTGAGAGTTGGCTCTGACCTGACCGATTTACAAGGCATGGAGTGGATGCTGACGGAGACGATCCTACAGATGTGTCGTCCTTCCCCACATCGGCAGCGCGACTACGGACACTCGTATCGGGATGGCTACTCTGGCCGCCAACAACCTCCTGGGAGGACTCTTCGGCAAGGACATGCCTGCTGAACTCAACACTTCGCGCTAACAAAGGGATCGCAAGGTTGTACAGTGTACAAGGGAAACCATGCAAGACCTTCTAGAAACATCCTCGCCTGTATACCGCCCTGTAAACATAGAGCTCAATGTACTCGTACAATGTTCACCTTGCTGGGATCTAGCAATGACCGGTGACCAACGGCAATCTCATCCTTCCAGCGACACAAAATGAGGTTTCAATGGAAATCTATTCATCAATTCATGCGCCGAGCGTACACCAGTGTATGTGTGGAGTATGGATAGCGAGGAGGTACTACTAATCGTCGTGTGCGTGTGCGTGCGCGCCACGCGAGCTAACTGTTAGGATATAACGGGGAACCGGTTGAGCCGGTGAGTACTAGGTACCCAAGCGGTATGCAAAGTTACGATGGAGATGATGGAGATGGAAGATGGAAGATGGGAGCAAGGCAGAAAAGATGTGTGCGTGTGCGACTATAGGTATATAAATACAGCAGTTCGGTCGACGAACGAACGAGCGAACGAACGGGTGAAACATGAAAGACGAAAGCGGAAACAGCGCGCGATCCATCCTCCGAAAGCAACAAGCAACAAGCGACAAGCGACACATCCAACGGTCCCTTTGCCCAAAGCCCTAAACCAAACAGTCCACTCACTTGGCCTCGACGACATACCCCGACGGTGACCGGTCGTCGCTCGTGCTCGGGGTGAGCGGGAACTGCGGCTGCGACTGCGGCTGCAGCTGCTTCTCCGCCTCCTCAAGCCCAGGCGTATGTGGCCGCGAGGGCATGGGCGTGTTCAGCTGCGAGCGGTTGTGCGCCAGGTGCGCGCGTACGAGGTGGCCCGCCGCGAGCGCGGACATGAGCGAGAGCTCCCCGGCCATGACCGCCGCGGCGATGATGCGTGCGAGCTGCTGGGCGTTCTGCCCGGGGTTCGTCGGGTGCGCGCCTGCGACGCCGAGCATTTCGAGCACGGCCAGCTGGGGGGAGAGGATCGTGCCGCCGCCGACGGTGCCGACCTCGATACAGGGCATCGAGACGGTCATGAGGAGGTCCTCACCGTTGTTCGTCCTGGAGGCGACATCATCAGTACGAGATTCCAACCCTGGGTGATGCAAAGAAAACTCACGGCTCCATGAGAGTCATGCAATTCGAGCTCTCAACGTTCTGCGCGGGGTCCTGACCAGTCGCCAAGTACACCGCAGTGAGGATGTTCGCCGCATGCGCATTGAACCCGCCCACCGAGCCCGCCATCGCGCTCCCGATCAAGTTCTTCTTCGTGTTCACATTGCACAGCGACTCGACCGTCGTCTTGAGCACGCTCTTCACGATCTTGCCGGGGATGACGGCCTCGGCGACGACGCTCTTCCCGCGGCCCTCGATCCAGTTGATCGCAGCGGGCTTCTTGTCCGTGCAGTAGTTGCCCGAGAGCGCGAGAATGACCATCTCCGGGAACTCGCGCGCGAGCAGCTCGAGCGCCTTCTCCGTCGCCTTCGAGATCATGTTCATGCCCATCGCGTCGCCCGTGCGCGTCGCGAAGCGGACAAACAACGTCCGGCCCGCGAGCGCGCACTTGATCTTCTGCAGACGCGCGAAGCGCGACGTCGACTCGAACGCCTCCTTGATCGCAGCGTAGCCGTACTCGGACTCGATGAACGCCTTGGCCTCGGCAGCACGGACGATGGACGGGAAATCGATGGCGGGGCCACGAGTCATGCCGTCAGCAGTGAGGACAGTGGTGACACCTCCGCCAGCGTTGAGGGCCTTGCAGCCACGAGAAGCCGAAGCGACGAGGGTGCCCTCAGCGGTAGCCATCGGGATGGGGTACATGACGCCGTCGACCTTGAGCGGGCCAGCGATACCAAGCGGGAGGGGCATGTAACCGATGACGTTCTCACAGCAGGCACCCATGACACGCGAGTAGTCGTAGCCCTTCATGGGGATGAGCGAGGTCTCAAGAGTCTTGGTGCGAGAAGCGCGAGCTGGAGAGATATGCAGTCAGCACCAGATCCACAACACCGCAACCAGACGGTGACTTACAAATGAGTGCACGACGGATGCGAACAGCACGCTCCAGGTCGCCGAGCATCTTCTCCAGCGCATACGCAGCGATCTTGCCAGTCTGGCACAGCAGGATGACCTCCTCGTCGTTGAGCATCTTAAGAGCGACCGAGACGGGGCGAGGGCCGTTCTCGAAGATGTCCACGCATTCCGCAAGCGACCGGACCTCAACCTCGCGCTCGACCTCGGGAGTCTGGGGAGTAATAGGCTCAACGGGCGCAGGGGAGCGAATCGGGAGCTGGGTGAGCGCCTTGTCGATCGAATCAAGGTTCAAAGGACGACTCAGGACGGAGGTCGGGGGTGCGGGAACAGACGAGGGTGCTTCGGGCTCTACGATAGGGGCGGCAACCGGGGGAGCGACTGCCGGGGCCGCACTCGCCATGATGACCACAGGTGCAGGGGAGTGCTCCTCCCTCTCCTCGGGCTCCTCTGCGACGCGGACGATAGAGCGTGCGCGAGAGCGGAAACGCACACCTTGGCTGCGAACGGCACGAACGGCGGCAAGGCCCGAACCAGCAGCGATACCCTTGAGCAGATACCCGTTCAGAGCGACGCTGATGGCGAGCAGAGCAACGATCCACTTGGAGATGACCGGGTCACCGACGAGGGAGCTCCACGAGGACATGAACTTCTCAATGGCCTCACCAGTGGTGGCGTTGGCGGCATGGACGTGTGGCGCGACCGTGGGGATCGCGTGGACGTAGACTGGGGGAGCAACCTTGACGATGAGCTCGACAGGCTCAAGGCTATCCACAGTAGTGGGGATGCTAGCGGTGGCAGCGAGGGTGGACAGGACACTTGCGATGGCGGGACTCGTGATATCGACGCGAGGCGCGGGGACAGCCTCGGGCCGAAGGGGGTGTCTCTGGTGGCGGGCGTTGGCCGTAGCAGGGGTCAGGGTCGTGCAGAAGTTCAGGATGTGCAGCGTGAGGAAAGAAGCGATCTAATAAGAGATAGACTGGTCAGTACGTACACAGCCACTTACCGCAATGTGGACGCACCAGAAGCAGTTTCAGCCTCGCCATGGGATTCTCCTCAGTTTCCCGCATCTTCTCATCATCCTTGAAGAAGGAGCCCTTGACACCGATCACAGAGTTGGTCGCTCGCTGGGACATGCTCTTCGGGGCCTCGACGGCAATAGTCTGCTTGCTGTTCGAGCGGGAGAGCGCACCACGAACTGGTGCACCGTTGGCCTTGACGGCGGTGATGGAACTGGACCTAGAACGCGACATATCACGAACCTTCTTGACGCGACGGACCTGGTGGTAGAAGCGTTAGAAAGCAGCTCATGGACGCAACATAACGAGGTGCAGTCCAGCTCCCGCCGCGGCTCGGAGAGGAGCACCAGGCACGTGACGAAAATCATGTAAGCGCCTTCCGTCACAAGAGCGCTTATGCTCGAGTGGCTGGAGCAGGAACTGAACTCGACTCACCTCGACCATGATGGTCAACACAGCCGTGTACAGCGTGAAGGTCATCAGACAATCCATGGCCAGAGCAACGGCAGCGACAGAGCAGAACTCCTTCAATCCACCGACGCGGCTGTTGACGCCAACGAACAGAACCGCAATCTCAAGGGCGTAGTCGCGGAGGATGACATTACCAACGCGGTCGAGTGCCTCCAAGATGACGTCGCCAGCAGCCTTCATCCGGCCGTCCTGCTGGGGCTTGAGCATCTGAGGGTGCGCCATGACTGCCCGAGCGAGACGAAGGGGCTTGTCGAATCCGACCGTGCAAACGAGGAAGGGAAGCGCCTCGGTGAGCGCGATAGGATCAAGGGGGATGTCCAAAGATCGGCAGAGGGGAAGCGTGAAGAGGAAGGAGATGATTGCGGATGAGAAGATGCCGGTGGAAAGCCAGAAGTTCGAACCCAAGGCACGAGAGGACAGGAATAGCCTCGCGAACGTCACATGCATGAGGATGTAGCCAGTGAGCACGACGAGAATGTCGAGAGAGTCCGCTTTCTATGACGAGTTCAGGACGATGATGCATCAGCACCACAACAATGCGCACATACCTTGGTGAGCTCCCAAAAGCGCAGCACGAGTGCACTGAGAGCGTACGCAACCCACTTGGTGCTCTTCATCTCGCCAATGCTCTCCTGACGCTTTCCGGCATCGACATCATACTTGACATCGTCAACTTGGATGGTCTTCTCCCGTCGGAGGGCTCCGAGCCAGTCCTCGCGAGTGCCAGGCTTGAACGAGAGAGTGAGAGAGGGAGCCGCACCAGGCTCGGACACGCTGATGAAGCAGGAGTCGGACGCGTTCGAGCCGGGAACATGGCAGACGGACGAATACGCCTTGCCGGAGAGAGCTGGTAGGGTGGACACGAGGTGCTGCGCGACAGGGGTGGCATCGAGAGGAGCGACCTGGAGCAGCGATACCAAATATGAATTAGGTGCGAACTGTATGCGCGAAGAGGTGACGAAGGAGGATGCCACGTTCGGAACGACTGCGGAAGGGAGAGGACACTTACCGAATGCGACTTCTCGTCGAGGGTGAAGACGAGCTGCTGCAACTCCAACGCGTCATGGCCGCCATGTTTCCACGCCTCGGCCCAATCATGCTTGGTGACGGCTACCCATTCTCCGTTTGTGAGTCGCGCGTACGCGGGCCGGAGAGCAGGTGGGTGTGACGCGGCGAAGAAGGATGAGTGCTTAATGCCCGAGAGGATGTGGAAGTAGGCGAGGGTTGCAAGGACGAAGACAGAGACTATCGTCTCGATGGGAGAAAAGACGGTGTGGGTAGACAACGGCCGGAGTATGGCACGCATTTTGGCGGACTGTGGGGGATAGGAAGGTGGGTACGGAGACGAAACGCGAGTGCAGGCCAATAAATGGAGGGAATAAACAGTCTAGGGTGTGGTATTAGCAGGTGTTGGGTGAGCTGAGACAAAGACGAGAAGGCGATGTCAGCACGGATAGACGGGCTGCGTCGTACGAGAGAGACGAGACGTGGAGGGCGTTACAGACCTTGTACCGTCCTGCACGGAGCGCGCACTAGAGTTCGTCTACGGGGAGAGAGGGCGCGCGACGCGGATGAACGCGCCGGCAGTGGGGACGTCGATGAAGACGGGGCCGACGGAGACAACGACGACGAGGGCCGGGGTCGTTGGTCGGTGGGGGTCGAGAGGAAGGGACGAGAGGTGGGACGATCGCCTCCAATTATTCCTCCGGCTAATAACTCATCATCCCATTCCCTTATATGGCATCGCTCCTGCCTTCCCAGATCACCGGACAAGCGCTCGCCCGTTCCGTCCTCTGCGTCCTCCCGACGGCTCTTGACTCTCCTCCGTGTCCTCAAGCGGCCCCTGCCTCGCTCTACTGACTTTGGCATAGATGTGTTTGCTCTCTGTGCTCCGCCCGAGCTACAAGCACCCCCGCATCTGACCAGGGCCTATTGTTCTGCGCGTATTGTCTCCGTCCCATGCCACACTAAACCCTGTCTTCATTTCCACAAGTCAGACCACCTCCTCAGGAGCTCCGATCATCCCATGCCGCAGTGCAATACTCACCGGACGCTGTTTCGCCTTGACGCTTTGTGTCCATGGCCCCTTCCGACCGCGGAAATCGTCTCATCCTCCTGGCGTCTCGCCCTCCGACTCCGCTGTCAATCATCAATCAACCACACGTCCCGGTCCGCTCGTCATTGCATGCTCTCCCTCCTCTTCGACAGCATCCTTGCATGTTCAGCCGAGTGCACCCCACCGGGCGCAAGGTTAGGAGTGACGAGCGTGCTCCGCGAGTCTTCTGTTACAAGTTCTAGCGCGCCAGGAACGGGGCTAATCTCCGCGTAGTCCGCCTCAAGGCGGAGCAGACGGAGCCCAGGGAGCACTCTGGACGAGCCGCCTGCCAAATTCGCAGTAAAGATGTACGTCAACTGTGGCATCTTCGCGTGTGAACGTTAGTCCGAACCTATCCCGACTGCATGCCCCGCTCTTTCGAATCTGCCGCTCCGCCCAATTCATCGATGGGCATCCACGCTCAATGGTGCAATGCACCGTCCATGCCATGAAGAGGACGGTCCATGGCCTGTTTGTGGTCATCTCGTCGTCTACTGTAGATGCATTCATCGTCGCAATCAGCGAGTATTTGCTATCTGCAGGCGTGCTGCTGAGTAGTCGACCGCCCAACGCCGTCGGCTGGACCGCCTTCGCGTTCTTCTATCTGCAATTCGTGAGCTGCCTATCATTTCTCGTGGGAGATATCTAACAGTGATACGGACATCGAGAACGCACCATAACATTCTATCTCTAACACCCCGCTCGAGCATGGACAACCAGCGGCGACCTAGCCAATCCCGGTCCTTCGCGCTCAGCTCACCGGCCTTTTCTCCCCACCAGACGCCCCTCAAGTCGTCCCACCACCACCCGCACTACCGCTCGACCCTAGCCTGTCCACACGGAAAAATCGTGCCTGAGCGTCCAACCACACGCCGTCCCATACCGAGCAGACATATACCCAGCAAGTCAGCAGAGAGCAGAACAAGCCCATCTCCTGACATCGCCCTTATCGTCTACTGGGATACAAAACCTCGCGCGACATGCGATTGAACGTCTGTCCGAGTCCGCCCTCACGCCATCCTTCTGGCCGAGCCTTCTCAGCTTCCCTCGGCCTCATTCCCGACACGACTCGCCCGAACGGCCACTAGTCCGAACTATCTCAATCTGCACGCGCAACGCTTGTACGCGCATCTGGGGCTTCTATCTCGCCGCTAGTAGAGCCGCGTCCGCCCCCGAGCTAGCCATATCTCTAGCCTTGCTTGGCTCGGACTCGCCTACTACAATACCAATACCTCCACCACAATACTACATGTCTGAGACGTAAGTGCCACCCAAGCCACCCACGCTAACCCGCCTCCAGCTCGTCCCAAGACATCCCTAGACTCGGCGGCATAGCAAACCCAAGGTAGCGACTTGAAGGTATTGGCAGTTCCGCGCCAACCCTCCCTGCTAACTTAGCCAGAGGGGGCACGCCGCTGTTCGGCTCAGGAGTCAGGATCGCAGGCGGGACCCACACGCACCTACAAGCCAAGTATTAGGGCAGGAACGCGCGATGGTGGCTTGGCTTGGCGATGGGCCGACGCGTTCCGTGGTCTGAGGTCACGACGGTCGCTGTCGCCCAGCTGCCTCGTGCGGATGTCTCAGGTCCCCCCGGCGGGGGCGATCGATTGCAGATCGGTCGTCTTCTCTCCAGAGCCTCCTGTAGTGCTGTCTTGCCGCCTTCCATTCTAGTCCTATACGTCCTGGCGTTGCGCCAATGCATGCACACATCCGACCGGGCGATTGATGTGTAGCGGCCGTGGACCTGTCAACGGACCACAGTGGGACAGGGAACTCAAAGTTGTGCATGGGGTGGTGACTGGCCAACGCTGTCGTGCAAGCTCCGACTAACCGAGCAGCCTTCCTTCCACTGGCTCGTGAAATTTGAAACCCGAGCTTGAGCTTGAACTCCTATGTATGTATGTAGAGTACTACACCATCTATGCGCACTAATAGTCAAATGCACTGAAATGCGTCATCGTGCATCGCCCTCGAGTGATTTAGTGCCGAGCTCAAGCTCAGAGGCGAGACGAGCTATGCCGTCATGCCGTCATTCCCTCCCTCTAGCTTGGACTATACGAGCACGAGCGTCGGCAACTACTGTAAGTAAGCAGCTAGCGTGTGGTTTGATGCCATACACGGGCTTCCTCTTGTTGTGTGCGCTCCGGGGTCCGTTGTTTTTGTCTGCGTGATATCGATAGCAGCTTTTGTTAGCTACGCGGTTAGCCGTTCATAAGACTCTGAGTGGGTGGCTCTGGGGAAGTGGCATATGTACGCGTCGGCAGTACGTTACGGTGCACGCTATACTTCAACAATACAGTCCAAGACGTGTAGATCATCACCTGGCAGGGGGCATCAAGAGTGTGGTGTACTTACAACTGCACAGAGTGCGGCCGGAATATCCGAGGACACCTAAAAGTACTTACCTGTTGTCTCATCGACTGATTTTGAGCCTGCATTTTCCTTGGTCAGTATTCGGGTACCGGCAGGGTAGTGGGGCAAAAGACATCACGATGAGACACCAAGGGCTTACCGATGAGACGGCCGGGCAGCGCGGTGATGCGTACACGAGACAACGGTGCGCCACCTCTCTCCCTCTCTGCACTCGGCCGCCGTGCTGCAGTGGATTACCCTCGCTACGTTGCGCAGACACTTTGGCCAGTAGCCTGAAAGGTTAAGTTCCGTCGCTAGCCAACTGTGCGCAGTGCTCCCGGCTGTGGACCGGTCCGTCGCGAGGAGCCCGTGTTACATACCGCCAAATCGGGGGACACACCAGATAACCTCGGGCACTGTCCTACGTGACGCAGTCAGAAAAGTCTATCATACACCCAAACGCGTGATGATACATACCACGCACTGTATGGTATTTCACTCACCACGAGTGGATGGGGTTAAGTAACTGCCAGTACCCGTGGATCCATCGTCCCACCACGACGGTGGTGCCGGACGTTGACTCAGCCCGCCATTTTCAGGTTGCGTATCACAGCTGCGCATGCTGCTTCCGCCGACGAGTATGGATCAACCGTCATACTCGTAAACGGTTGCCGCGACTCTCACCCTACTGACAGGATGACATGTACCCAAGGGCCAAGCCCCAGTATCTCACCCGACGAACACCACCGCCGGCAACGCGCGCAACAACGTTAAGCAAGAATGATAGACTCGTCAGTATAATACTGATAAAGTACTGATACTCACCCGATGCCCGATGCTCGATGCCATTAGATGTCCGCGGCGCCCCCGCCTCCCCACCGCGCCCGGGATCCTGTGCAGTGCTCCCAAACCTTACTCCGACTCGGGCCCCTCGCTGGGCGCCGACATGGACCCACCGTGATGAGTGTCCCGTCTTCCTGATCTTCTATGTGGCTTGTGCTTGTATGCGGGACAAATTTGCAGTAGGGACGCAACAGTACGCGCGTATTCCCTTCAGGCTCAAGGTCCAACCGCGAGAGCTCCGTAGGTACATAGCCTCCGACCATCCGGATCTGTCAAACCCTCGAGCGGCGACGGCGCGGGTTGACTTGGGCACAGCGTTTCGGGCCCAATAGAACTGCGTGTCCTGAAACACGCCGCTGTGCAGCTGCGCGCACATACCGCCGCGGCAAAGTACATGCAGCGAGGAGTGCAGTGAGGGGACGACCTAGATGCGACACGGAAAAAAGCGTGAGTGTGATTGCACATAGGGAGAACATGTACAGTACTCGACGAGTACACTAACAATCAGAGACTTACGTTGCTCGGATCCTGGGCAGCATCTCCGACGGTCTTGACGAGGCTGGGTACCGATAACGCAACATGCCATACAACGCCCCTACACTACGTCCAAACGTCCAGACAGCACACAATGCGCGGGAGGTGCTCTGGCCGATACCAATAAGAGATATATAACTGTGTCACGAGCTGGCAAAGTATGCGGGTGAGCGGGGAAGGAGGCATTAATAACGGTGAACGGACAACGAACAACGAACTGGACAACCCGATGCGATGGTGTGAACACTAAACACTGGCGATATGCGGAGCTGACATGACGTGCTGCACTAACTGCAGACGCGTGCGCGTGCGAGAACGAGGAGCGCGAGGAGATCCAGGGGTTGTGTATGGATGTATGAGCCGATCCAAGATGATGAGCGATAGATAACCAACAACATAACAGCGCGGATGATAAGCGACAAGATCAAGAACAGGGTCGACAGACAGGTGGGTGGAGCAGAACGGAAGCGAGGCTGAGGGCATATGACGGGACTGGGATACAATACAAGCGTCTTACAATGGGGGGAGCGTGATAGTCATGTTGTACGTGAACTGGCCGTGCAGTGCGGGAGGGATCGAGGGAAACCCATATGTCGGCGGCGTCTCGGTGCGGTATCCGAGGCAAACACGGTGGGCGGAGTGCGGGGATGAGGAGAGGGTGCCTGGCAGGTAGCTTAATGTTACCGCCCAGGCCCCAGGAGAGTGCAGTCTCTTGACGTCGGAAAGACAGGCACCGTCGGGCTCGGTCCCTTGGGGAAAGGTCCAGGAACCACTGAGCGGTGTTTGTGGGTGCATGGGTAACAAGAAGAGGGGTGAGGTAACTTTCGCGCCTGAGCTTGGCGGAGGACCGGCCAGGGGTGCTTGAAGAGGAGAGCAGCCTCTCAGGTGTTGCTGCGGACCAACGCCACCCGCAATCGAGTCGGCGCACAGAGCGGGCCACCAATTAGCGCAAACGCACGCACGAGAGCGAAGGTGGCGCCATTACAGCAGTTTGGAAGCGCGGAGGTGCTCACGAAGGACCATATCCTTGACTGAGAGATTGAGACGCGGTCAGCATGCGCGCAGCCATGAACCACGAGACGACGTACCGGCAGCGATGATGCCACCAGTGGTAGTTGTGTCCTAAGAGTATGATACTGTTGGCAACCTCGTACAGCTTGGATTCTGAGTAACCGGCTTACCGTTACAGATGTGCAAAAGCCATAGAACTTGCGTGGAATTGGCGAGTGTTCCCGGTGGATAGCACTGAACTTGCTCCGGAAGTCTGGGGAAGCCGAGGTCAAGTCTGCCGTGCGCAACCGACACGTGTGTGCTTACATTTCTGCGCTACCTCAGGGTCATTCGGTCTCTCGCCGAAGCTCCGAACGTACTTGGCGAGCCGGACACCGGACTTGAGCTTGGAGTCGAGGATATCGCACTTGTTGAGGAAGAGAACAAGGTCGACCTTTGCCAGCATCTTGTTCGAGCAGACTTCCTTCCACAAGAGCACGCTGTCCTCCTGCCGATAGATGGTCAGATGTAAGGCAATCGAACTGATGACCTACACGCACAAGTCGATTAACGCTTCTGTCTTCCGCGAGAACCTGATCAAATGCCGATATTGGCGCGAGGAAGATGATGGCTGTGACTCTGTCGGTTTCTCTGTCCAGATGGATCTCACGGCAGTGACTTACCATTCACTGTTCATCGAGAGGTTAGACAGATCGATTACGCTGCGTAGTAGAGACCCACGAACCATCGTCAAAGAAGGGCACCCAGGTGGCTGGGGGATAGTTATCAGCATATGCTGCACATTGATGGCGATGCATGCTACTCACGCCGCTGATCCAGACTACGTCAGCAATACGGCAAGGAGAAAGAGGAGAAAGTATCTGACCTGTGAACGTGACCCGCCAACGTCAATGATACGCCATTCAGTGCCCCGTTCGTCACCAGCTTCCATGTGGAAGCTGTATTCGGATACACCGACTGTCTTTAGTCGCGCCCTCAGCACGTCGTCTGGCATGTTACGTGAACAGATGGAGCCTAGAATAGCCCAAAGCTACGCACCGTCAGACGGGTAGTATTGTAGAGAAGTCACCCGGTCGAGGTCATTCAAATAGCTGCGTTTGTTCAGCCCACAGTGCCATATGCAGTACTCAATATACTCACAAACCGGGTGTTTCTTCTAATCGGATCTTGCGCCGCCGCAGGATCTGTCGGACAATAGCATCATTCCACAAGGCGACAATGTCTGCGCGACAGTGGTGTAGAACGGCCTGAGACTCGTCCACGGTCTCTTGCCCAGTGGTGCCGGCGGACTGGGGGCGGCCAGAACTTCGTAGCTTCCATTGCGCTCCAGGGCGGACGAATACCTCCTTGTTCTGGAATGGATGTGATGGAGGCTGATGCACACCCCAGCGGACGGGAACATTACCGTTGACGCTGTTGCTCCCACCATAGCCGAGAGTGGTGGCTTCAGTCTCATTTGGAGGGACAAGCTTCGCAATGAGCAGAGATTCTACATGTCGGAGAGGATACAAACGCCGGCGGAGCTCTTCCAGATGTGGCGGAAGTGCGATGTGGTTCTCAGACTCTGAATCAGAGTCAGGATCCGAGGTGTAGGGTGTTGAAGGGTATACATCGCGTCGGCGGATGTCGGTGAGGGCATCCAAGATGGAGTTGATGGACCGCACTATGTTGAGTTGGATGACCGCACGCCATAGCACTCGTTCCTCACGAAACGCGTTGGGGGTATATAGTCTCTGGAATTCTATAGAGAACAGGTCAGCAATGGAGAAGACGGAGAAGACGGAGAAGACGGAAGGTATGTGCGCGGATGGCTGAACGGCCCATGGAAGGCAGGACATAGTGCGGGGCCGCCTAGTAGAACTGGCCTGGAGGCGTGTTGTCCGATCACATAATTCATAGAAGGACGGAGAGAAGGACTTCCATGACGACTTGCGTGGATGCCGATCCGTGAATCATAGGAACACGGCCGCATGCGTGCACCGAACTGCCGCGCTGAACACGATGAAAGATGACTCACGTCGTAGTGTGGTGGATTTGCCTGGGGTAGAAGGGATTGATACAGGGCACTGGGACGCGTCTAGACAGATGGAACGGACCTGACTCGCTCTGGCCAAGGAGGAGAAGACGGACAAGCTTCTGTTTCTTGCGCTGCTGTTTCTCCTGGCGAATGGCCTCGTCTATGGCGTGACTGACGCGCCGTGCGGCCTCCTCCTCGGCAATGCGGGATGCCTTCTCCTCCTCTGTCTCGTCTATGGGCGGGCGAAGGGCGGCAGCAAGCGGGTCGCGGTCTGGGGGGTCGCGGGAGACGGGCATGGTGGGCGTGGGTGGGCGCGGAGGAGATGGGGGGGACGCGAGGGGAAGAAGAGGGAGGAGGAGATGCGGAGAGCGAAAAGATGACAGACATATGAACGCTCGCTGCAAGGACATCCGGGCCAGCAGGCGCCGACTTCGCGACAGTAGCACAGGCGCCCAGCGCGTCGTCGGCGGCTTGCCCGGAATTTCACCTTGGCCCACCTCGCCCACCATCAGCACTGCCTGTGCCCGGCTCTCTCTGCGCATACACCCACCAGCACATGCTCGTCCGACTCCCAGGCTCGCTCGCATCTTCTCGCCATGCCCCCCTCGCTACCCCCGACGCAGCCAGACGCAGCAACGGTGTGCACAGCTGCGAGCACACATCGCCAGGCGGCCCATCTGCTCCCCATGCCGCTCGAACCTTGCCCATCCGCTGATCGCCTCTGATTGCTCCGTCTGCGGAGTCCATGTGAGAACCAAGGTGCGTGCATGCTCGTCCAGCGTCCGGCATCCTCCCCGTCTTCCGCCACCAGCCAGCCCAGCGAAGTTTATCACCCGTTGGCGGCCTCACGAGGGCCGTGCCTGTGAGTCAGGCACCGAAGCACCCTCCAAACCTTACTCTGGGCTCGTTCCGCCCAGTCGCTTACCTTGGGCGCGGCTTGTTTGCCATGAGGCCCGTCCAGTCAACGTCAAGCTCATCAGGACAAGGAGAGCCCGCACACAGCTTCTGGTCAACATCGCCTCACGAAGACCTGTCGGCGATGTCAAGAAGGGAACTGTGCTACCCCAACCTCTACATTTCGCTGCGCTGATGTACCTTGACAATAGACTGCATGGTAGACTCAGGAAGTCAGCCTTTGATACATGGGATATAGTTTTGGGCTGGTTTGCCAACATGGCTACCTGGCGCAATGGTAGCGCGTTTGGCTTCGATCGCTTAACGGCTACTCAACCCATTAGGGTTAGGGCAACCAAAAGGTTGCAGGTTCGAGTCCTGCGGTGGTCAATCTTTTTTTACTGTTTTTTTTCTACGTTTATCAGCTTAACCACACTCGAGGATGACATTGTAGGGAATCCACGAAACCATAGGGTATACATACACCATTTTTCTCTGCTCTGTGCTCAAATTTCTTGTGCCTATGGCCAAAAGTCACTGCAGCAGCCACATCCTTTCTTCCTAGTCAATATCCTGCAGAAATATTAGTTCAGTTCCACGAGTTCAGATGAATCACTTTGTTGGAACAGGTATTCTTCGATGAAGGTCTCATTGGGGCAGTGTGGAATGGCTGGACGTTACAGGCAAGGTGTGAAGAATTCCTTACTTTCAGTAATCCAATATCTAACCTTCGCTATCCCGGGAAAGGATGCTTTCCTTGCAGTGGTTCTAGTGTCGCCGTGTCTATGCCCTGCACTCGAGGTCAAGCCGCCCACAAACGTGCTACGGAGTCACACAGAGTATACCATCGCATACGTAAACGTGCAGGCACCAAGTAATCTATCCACGACGAATCAACACGGAGGGTGGGCAAGGGCCCCCCCAACCGGTGGGGTCGCGTGTGCATATTCTCGTACTCCCACCGTAGCCTGTACAGGGCTGCTGGTTGAGGAGATGGCCGTCCACGGGGGATCGGTGAGTGTACCTCCGTCGCCGCTAAGGGAACGAACATAGGGTGGCTGTGACGGGAACATATGGGGGCGCGCAGGAGCCTCGTGCTCGACGAGCAGATGCGTGTTTCAGAGCGTAGGCGAGTCGTCCGGGAGTTCTCCAAGAAAGACCAGCTGAGGTCGGATGCGCCCATGTCGACTGTGAGGGAGGGTTGCGATTATTAATGAATCAACACCGCCGACGGAGCCCTGCGGGAGACGATAACCAGTCTGAGCCTCAACGCCCACGCATGACGAGAAGGCACACACTCACGCACACGTCCGCATGTATCAGACTGAGAGGCATCCCAGGTCCATACATACGTGCAGTACCTGCCGCTCCCACAGGGCCGACAGACCGAGCCACCAGAGGCACATCACGTCACTCATACCTCGTCCGCAAATCACGGCACGAATCGCTCATCGCAGAAGCCAGGACTTACGTCTTCAGGGCACTCGGCTTCCTGCATCCCTGCATTCAAGAACCGCGAGACTGCGTTGGTCACCCAGCGGCGCACCTCCAAAGTCAGGAGACCACCATACGGCGGCTGGCGCGGAGGGACAGCCGCGCGAAGGACCGCCCACCGCTTCATATCGCCCAGATATCGCCCTGGTTCTGCGCAGGGAGGTGCACTTCCGAATGAGATAACCGCCGAGGGACGGCCTCGACAGCATGTTTTCCGCTAAACAATACAATCCTGTCTGATTTTGACTTCTCGCACGACACATGGACAGGACCCCTGATGTAGTAGAGCACGGGCTGGAACTGAGCCAGCCTGCGCGGTCCCAGCACGCCCACAGTTCGCCTCCGGTGTTGGAACCTGAGGGGACTCGTCCGGTGTTGGAACCGAGGGACTATGGCTATTCCGGTGTTGGAACCGAGGACTGCTCTGGTGTTGGAACCAGCAACATGTCTGGTTGTTGGAACCAGAGTCGCGTCCGGTGTTGGTGTTGGAACCAGAATCAACCCGGTGTTGGAACCAGAGTCAGCTTCAGATTCCGTGTTGGAACCGGAGAGAACTAGGTACTACGACCCAGGAATCAGAACAACCATGGCCCGACTACGATGACGAGCAGTCAGCTACACGTCCACGAGGCTGCCGTGAAGAACAATAGCGGCGGTACGCACCTCTCCCTCGCTCCCCCTCGGGCTTGATCTGGAGACAGCTCTGATGTATGAGGTTGAGGGCCTTGACGGCGTCGCGCCCGTCGATGACGCACGAGATATTAATCTCGTTCGCGCCTTGGCTGATCATCTCGATGTTCACATTGCCCTGGCCCAGCGTGGTGAACATGCGCCCGGAGATACCGATCATATTGCGCATAGACTTCCCGACAAGCGAGAGGATCGCCATGTCGCGGCTCACGGAGACCTACAGGCGACGCCAATTCAGTAAATGCCGAATAGCCTACCCAGATTGATGCAGCATTCAACGGCAGAGACGGGTACGCACCGTGCCGATCTTCTTGAGCTCCCGCACGACGCGGTCGAGCACCTTTTTGTCGAGGTTCTCCTCGATGGCCATACTGACGTACACCTCACTCGTACTGATGAGGTCCACGACGACACCATACCGGTCGAGTGTGCCGAAGATGGAAGCAAGGAACCCATGGGAGACGTTCTTGCGGTTCGAGTTGACGTTAAGGACGATGATGTGCTCCTTGATGGTCACCGCTGTCGGTTGCCGGACCTGATGGTGTTTGTCAAAGGTCGGTGAGGTTAGGGGCAGGAAGGCCTTCGAGTTCGACATTGTAGGGATGACAGGAGGGAACCCATCCGCCCCGTTTGGAAGCGCGTGGGCATCAACGTCATGGTCCGGATGTATGACGGTGCCTCCGCCCGTAGGGTTTTCAACGTTCTTGATACGGATGGGTATTCTTCGTCGGATAACCTGTGCGTGTTCCTGTAAGCTCCAAATCGCCCGTGCCGTCCCCCCGCACATGTACCACGCTGGAATTCGTACCTGATCCATAGTGAATGGGTGGACGACCTCGCTCCCGTAGTACGTCAACTCAGCGGCCTCTTCTGGTGAAATGATCGGGATCAGCCTCGCGGTAGGGACCTTACGAGGGTCCGCGGTGAAGATTCCGTCAACTTCCTTCCAGATTTGGAGCTCTGAGGCACCAAGCCCGGCGGCCAGGAGTGCTGCCAGAAGGTCGGTGTATCCACGTCCAACTTGCCTGAGAAGGGACCCAGGCACAGGCCCAAAGAACCCTAGGAGAGCCGTAAGCATTGCGGGTGCATGCGGACGGACGTGGGAGCATACCTGTGACTACGGGGACGCGGTTACCACACTGCTTTATCCTCTCTGCCACAAGCTCTGCAACACGATCATAGAATTCCTGTCCAAGAGTGTCCGAGTCTGAGAAGTTCTCTGACTCGGCAATGGGGATGACGTTCTCTAAGCTGACGAATTCGGCATCGATATTCTGGAGGTGGTACGTTCAGATCTCCATCAGCAGACAAAGCGACAGGTACTGACTTTATCCCGCAAGATGGCTGTCATAACTTTACATCCAAGACGCTCGCCGAATCCAATGATGCTGTCTCTTGACCTCGGAGAAATTTCGTCGATGATCTTGACGCACATCGGCTGATTGAGCGAGGGCATACAAAGGAGCAAGGGGCGCACGTACCTGGGTCGCAAATAGGAACGACCGAAGAGACTCGCAGTCCCGGTCAATCTCCGCCTCCAGGTCCTTCAAGATGTCTGCATTCCGGATACATGATCGCGCGGCGTGGACGTGTTCGGAACGAATAACGTCCACCGTTGCGTTGAAAGAAGCCGGTGCCTCGGTGATGGACGTCATACCCAAGGACAGGGCAATGGACTCCGACTTTGGTGAGGACTTCCCCGGACTCGTGAATGGCGACTGATACTGGGTTAATCTTGTGGTGAGGACATTCGTCGGAGACATGGTCCCTGGGGTCTCCGAGATACTGCTCGACCGCTTGAGTGCCTCGCCGGCCGCTCTCAGGAGCAGATTTGTCGTCCCGAGCGCTTTGGTGGATCCCGATCGTGCCGAACAGACGATGGCGACTTTGTGCTGATCCAGGTATTCACTAGCATGAAAAGGTTGGGACGAGAAAGAGACGACGAATAGGTAGACTCACGGTATGATGTCCTCCGCAATTTTGGTAGCAAACTTCCCTACACTCGTTCCACCATACTTCTGAACCAGCCACTTGGCTGCAGGATCGATGGTATTTTGGTGCATGTTGGGCGGTGTACCGGGGGCACTCGAGGAAGAGATGGAAGATGAACGCGACGAGGACGCGGATGCAGAAGATGGGGTAGATGCGGCAGACATGACCGGTGGCCGGGGATGATGCAAGCTTGCAGACCGTCCTCCGGTATAAATGCTTCAGGCGTTGGGATGACTCACTGACTCGACCACGCCTAACGCATGATTTCAGTCGACAATATTTCAGCGGATCGTCCGACGTACACACCGGTTACGAGCACCTCCGATATTGTATTGAGAAGTCTCTTAGGATGCAAACGGGTTCGAACTTCGGTGGTGGCTGGGAGTTCGAAGAAGACGTAGAGCGGAACGAAACCTTCCGATGAGCGCGAATTTGGCGGACGACCTCCTAGGGGTCTTATGTAGCCGTGAAAACAGACTCAGGTAGGATATATGTTGGACATAGTCGCAATAACGTCGACAAAACGCGTCGACGGCCTAGTTAAATCTCGGGCTCGAGGGAGAGGTCGAAGAACATCTTAGACCGATCATAGACCAGGGTCTTGGACAACTGTTGAACACTATGGAATGAGTTTGACAGCGCGCTATTGGGGGTTTCTAATCGAGTAAGCCTGGGTAAGAAAGGCGGTGTTATTAGACGGACGCGCCCAAGCTAAGCCTATAGCAGGCACCCAGAGTCTCGACTGCTATACACGTAGCTCAATCCGTTTCTTGTCGCGTCCCACGTCTTCCTCCGCAGCGGCCACACAAGCATGGCCGACGCGGCTTTCAAGGACGTCCCGGAGTTATTCGAAGTAAGTCGGTTTGCCAGCAGATACTCCGGACGCTCACGAGTTCTTCCTAGGTTGAACTCGGAGAGTCTCTCGTCGCGCGGACAGAAAGCCTCTGTTAGTCGCCATCTCTTCCGGTTTCTCCGCCGCCGCCTTAACGCGTACTCCTTCTAGCGACATTTCGCGAACTTGGACCTCCTGACTTGGTACATGTGCTCAAGACTTCTGGCCGGAGTGGGCAGCGAGACGTGAGTACTCATCCTAATGATCAGGTACGCCACCGCCTACCATGTTGTAACAGCTCGGCTCGTACCACTACGTCTCTGGAGTGGACGCGTCATCCTCTGCATCATTAGCGGCCTACATCAACTCGCTCACGTACAACATCGAAGACGATTCTGGGTGGTTCACGAAGGGGACGTCATGGAAAGTGAAGAATGGGTGCTACTGGTAAGTCTTCGTCCCAAGACGCGTATTTTCCTGCATGAAGCCCCTCCTAGTTGCTTCAATGCCTTTTCGCGCGTGGACGTCCGTGTCGATGTCAAAATACCCGGTGGAGTGCAGGCATACGTTGTGGACTTGCGCGGGGAGAGGTGCGTACGTCATCCTGGTCAATGGTTTCAGAAAGCTTCATGACACGACAGGCATGAAGCAACGTCAGAAATCTGGCAAGAAACATTCCTTTCCGCTCTCCTTCGCGCCATTCTCTATTCCGACGACCCTACCTACTGGTTGGAAGCTTATCGGAAGCTTGACCCAATCACGAACCCCGAGGGCGAACTTCGTTTCCTACAAGCTGCAGAGGCGCTGTTCATGAAAGGTGCGCCGTTCGGAGTCTCCCCCACACCCCCTTCATGACATTCATCCGCGCGCAGGTTGGCAAGTCGGTTCAGACCCTGAGATCCAAGTTGCCACCGTCGTCTCCAACCATCTGACCGCGGCTATCATGAAGTACTTCGGTGACAGCGGGCGGTACCAGTACGCTGCAAACCTCTTCGAGAAGATCACCGCTAAGGAACCGGAGGTAGCATCTTTGCTCGCGAAGAGCTACCTTGGCATGAGTACGTCTCACTTTCACTAACTCGGGATGTGGTCTAATCCACTGCAGACGAGGAGGTCAAGGCGGTTCAAATTATGGCATCCGCCATCAAGCAGACACCGCAGTCGTACACTCTACTCCATGTCCAATGCGAATTCCTTCGATCAAAGGGGAAGCACGAATGGGCGTTAAAGCTCGCCCGTCAAGCAGTCAACTGCGCGCCTAGCGAGTTTGTGACATGGGAGAAACTGACGGAATGCTACATCGACCTTGGGCAATACGAGAATGCACGTTCTACACTGCCTGCGGCGGGATGTCTCACTAACAGAATGGCATCGAATAGGCACTACTCACCCTCAACTCATGTCCCATGTTCACTTACAATGGTCGAGATGCTCATCGAAACCTCACCCCCGCTCGCGTCCACCTACCGCCAAAGGGTACGATCGTGGAGATTCTTCCCGAGCGTATGAAGACAGATGACGACGAGGTGAGTATGTTCCGAAAGTGTCTTACTTCCCCATGACCTAACGGTCTCCCTCCGACAGGCTGACCCGGCACTTCTTCGTCTCCCGGCCCCCGGTCTTCGCGGAACATGGGCCCGCGCATACTCCCTCCTCACCCGGCTTGTGTCACAGATAGGCTGGGACGAGCTGCTCAAGACAAGGAGCTCCGTCTTCGTCATGGAAGAGGAGTACCGGATGCAGAAGGCGCAGAGCGATGCACATCCACATTCTGCGCCTCCGACGAAAGTCATTCACGAAGACGGAACCGTCTCCTCACCAAAGCACGGTGCGTCCGATGATGCATCGACCCGCGGGATGGTTTCACCAACAACTTCTGTACCGGACGAAGACGGTGAGGGTGCGAAGGACGACGGTGACTCGGAAAAGCATGCACCCGTTGCTGACGGACTCCCCACGATCCGTATCTCCACAGAGAGCGCACGGGAGGCGGCTAACGGTCTCCAAGAAGTGAAGGAGAATGGGGTAAAGGAGAGTACCTCTGCGGGCGACTCACTCGAGAAGCCTGTCCAGGCCGCTGAGAACCAGGACGGCGAGATTAGACAGGCGCCGTCACAGGAGCCGTTCTCGTTCAGCAACAAGCGTCTTTGCGAGCGTTGGCTAGACAACTTGTTCATGGTCTTGTACGAGGTGCGTATCATGAACATTGGTCGGCCTTCTGACTTGTTCTGACATACGGGTCCGTGACCAGGATCTCCGTGTATGGACGATCTTCCGTGCCGAGGTGGCGCACTTCAAGACGCAGCACGTTGCATACCGCAAGACCGGACTTGAATGGGAGATCCTTGGCGACCTAGGCATTCGGCTTCACCACAAGGAGGAAGCCAAGGAGGCCTATCAGCGCTGCCTCGATACCCCGCGCTACTCATACAAGCCTTGGTCCAAGCTTCTGGATATGTATGCTGAGGAGGGCGACATCCAACGTTCTCTTCAAGCTGCCGTTCGGGTTGCTGCATACCAATGGGGCGAGTACGCCGAGATGACGGTATGTCCCATCTATCCTACGGCGTGAGAACTCGGACGACTAAGTCCTTCTGCAGTACCCGACCCAAATCGCCCGCTGCTTCTTCAAGCTTGGTCAAATACACGGCCATGCGAAGATTCAGTACTCCTTGCTGAGCATCGGGCTTCCGGACCCAGTCATGAAAATCATGGATAGTTATTTCGTCTACGGACGCACGTTCAAGGTCGAGGGCTACGACTTCTGATTCACCACGTGTTTCTTTATATCCCCGTATCCCGCTATGTCGTGGATTGTTCTGGAAGTGTAGACTGTAGCGCGGAGTCCTGCTAACGCTCGCGCGGAGCTATTATAGTATCTTATTCGCAGTTCGTTACCCGTCTTACTAGCGCACCTGATGCGTTACGGCCTGCCACAGCCCTAGTGCGATATTATGCTCAAGCGTCGGACACTAGATATCAAACACAATCTCTGATGATGATGACGCCAGTGAGTGTGGTGGGTGAGTACTACTTCCAATCTTGGAGAATTCGTTCCAGGCTCAACGGGGTCATTGGCAGATGGGCACTGGAACCGGTTGAACGTCTAGCTTGGTGGCGATAGAACGCTTCTTCCAGGATCACTTCGTCTGCTTCCAAACCTACATGAGTCTGGTAGTATTTCTATCCTTGCTACACACGCGGTACGTTCAACCGGTAGGAGGGCTTTTCCTCTCCCGACTTTTGGAGATACTGCTGTGGTATGACCCTTAACACCCCCGGGAAAGCCCACAAATACCAGCGCATGGTACGCATTCGGTTTCCGCTCACAGAGCTTCGCGCAGAGCAGAAATCTGTCCGGGGCGATTGAGTTCGTGTTGGGATATCGAAAGGCTGCGCGTCATTGCGCGATATAAGGTGGGCCCTCTGCTCAACCTGTCTCCCGCGTTGTTCACATCCAAGCATGGCTTCCCAATACGACCCCACTGTCGTTAGCGATTACAATAACTTGTAGGTCTCTCTCAGTGCTACCGCGGACGTTCCAATACTGAAATCTGACCGCAACCGCAGTCAAACCGGAACCTATGTCCAATTTGCAATTTCAGGTAACGTTGCGGTCTCACCCTGTCCGGGGCTGTTTGTTCAAGAGCCAACGCACGTCAGCCTGGATCATATACGAGTTTCTCGTAACACTCAGTCCGGAAGTCCACCTGTTCTGGAAGAAGAGACTCACCGGCGCGTCGGTCATGTTCCTCCTAGTGCGGTACACCACCTTGGCGTTTGCTGTGGTGTATCTCATCATCTCTATATGCACTACTATGTCGGATGAGGTATGTCACCTTCGCTATGAAAACTGTCGCGATATGAAATCCTCCTCCAGGGGTAAGTCCTATCTTTTGTCGCCTGTATCCAAAAAGAGCTGATTGGAGATGCTTCTCGCAGCTGTACCAAGATCTTCAGAACCTGGTACGCGTTCCGTAACATCCTCAACATTCCTTGTGCAGGTGAGACTTTCTTCTCTTTTCCCGCACATGTTCAAGCTCAAGACATACTACAGTCTTCGCTGGCATGCGCGCTCTGGCGTTGACCAGAAATCGGGCACTTTCGGCAATCATCCTTGTCTTTTCACTGGCACCACCAATCGTGAACTTCGTAAGTGTTTATGAAAACTGGATAACAGCCCCCATCATTCAGATAGCGTGTGCGTCAGACGCAACAGGGATTGGGTGCCGGGGCTACAGCTGAGCCCATCTTCGGATGCTCGGCGTATTTCAACACCACTCTGACCGGGGCAGTGATGTGCGTCTTTCTTCAGAGTTTTGTTACTCCGCTAGCCCACTCACCATTTCCCATAGATGTACGTCACCCGCATCTGATAGCTGTTCCTCACTGAAGAATCAACAGGTACGGTTGTCTCGAGAGCGGGTGCGATCATAGGTGATTTTCTGCTCGTCGCAATAACGTGGCGCAAGTTAGCTAGGGGGTCCATCCGTACCGAACTGGCCAAGCATCAGGGTTCTTTGGCCTCAATCATGATGTGGAATGGTTAGTGTTCGGAGCGTTCGTATCCGCATATTGCTCACAACTTTGGAACAGGGGTTCTTTACTTCAGGTAGGCCGGTATAATGCTTCTCTGTATTACAGAGAGCTGATACCAGCGCCGGTAGTGTACTGTTCATACTGAACGTCTTGCATCTCAGCATTACACTCTCTTCGGTGCGCTTCTTTGTAGAGTCGTACAATCACCCTCTCTTCAGACCGTTGTACTCCAGCTCATTGGCAACCCGAACGGTGGAATCAGCTATGTCACAGACTTCACGGATCCGTGAGCATGCTACTAAAATTGTGCACAAGCAGAACTACTATTGACTACGACGTCTACACAGGATGACCGCCATCCTTATCTGGCGTTTCTTGTTCGACCTCCAGCAAGCCAGTCTTCAAGATGTGAATCTCGACTCCTCCGGAGACCTTGGCTCTCATACCACCGCGTCATATGTCACGTCGCTCAACTTCGCACAGGCGATGGGGATGGGCGCGATGGGGTCAGTGGTCGTGCCCGATGGGTTCTCGGTCGCCGAGACCAACCACGACCTCCTCGTTACCGAGCTACATGAGCAGGAGGAGTGCGTGGAGCACGAAGGGGGCGCGTAGTGCACAGTCCATTTGAAGGGACGGGCCTCACAGAGTACAAGGGTCTTCCTACATAAGGTCAGTATTGCTATTTGCGCCGCGATCATGGGCTGACACCTGCCTGTCAGTCAACATGTATCAATCCATGTCTTACATCCTCCTGCCTCCCTAATTGTGCTACAGTACATAAACCTGTCAAGGGCGCGTCAACCATCTGTTCGCATTCAAAGTAAATGTGGGCAACTTGCATGAACGCGTCCGGCCTCCATGTCCATCGACCTTCGATCGAGGTTCACGCAAAGTGGTCGGCGGATGACATTGGCATGCGTAATAAGAACATCGACCTTCGTCTGCAGGGAAGCTCTTCATCTGCTGTGCATGTCAAGTCTTCCTCGTTTGTCCCGTCATTCTTGTGTCTCGTTGAGCTGCTGTCGTGATTTGTTGGCTCATTGTTTGATTTACACTGGCCTCGGTTGCCGTTGCGCGCCCCTCCGCTCTGGCCCGGCGAGCGGGAACGTGCGTTCCCACATTGACTATTCGTTCCATCGCTCATCTCCCATTGTTTATCTCCAGTTCGATGATTTTTCCATATCGCAGAAGGATACCAACGCGGTCTAGGCCTTGAACTCGTTTGTCGGGCTCAACAGGGCGAGATTCGGCTTCATCGTGTCATCTCATGCCCAGGTGACGCCTGCACGCACTCCTTTGCCAACGTCATGCAGCTCCAGGGACCCGCATGACAATAGAGGGACTAGTTAGTGGTCGGCTTATCCACGAGGTAGACCCTGAAGACGTCACCAAAGGGCTCGTTCAGCCTGATCAACCTGTCTGGGTCCATTCGATGTCTTCGAACTTTAACCTGCCGGCGGGTGCACATCGCGCATTACTAATCACACTTACCCAGCTGTCGTTGGCCCCACGGTTGTTGACAGGATTCGGAGCGAAGGTGGACATGTAGGCACATCTCGACTGTACCCCGGCGGGAGATGGCGAGCAAGGACAACGCGGGGAACTCGGTCACCGCCGGACGAGAGGCTCGTTTGTCAGGTTGAGCTCGTGTATCATTTCGACTACTTCCCACTGGGTAAAGAGCTTGATATCCCAACGGAGAGCATGTCAGTGGGCTGTGAGTGAGACCACCCACCAGCTTGCGGGCATCTTCGCTGACATGCAGCTGTAGTGGATAATGCGAATGTTTGTGAGCGTTAGCCACTGCAGCGAATGACATCACACATCCTACTCCATCGAGGCATGCCGACCTTAACCATCATCACGGTCTTCGGAGACAAGGTTCACGGTTCATTTCTCCCACTGCGAGTGGCCACATAGCTGTGGCCAGGTCGATAAGAGGGTCCTGGCGGTTCATCAGCCTGGATACTGCGCGCAGTGACGTCGTCATGCTATCCCCGGTTACACCCCGGCGGAGCTCAGAACACAATCGCAATATTTTACGACTCAATGCGTCTAGGCTGCGACAGCCTCTCGTACCGGACCCCTCGGATGAGACCGGCACACTGCGGTGAAGTCTCGATCGACCTCACGTATGACGGTGGAAACACGATCGACATACTTAGACCGGCGTTTCAATCGACCCCTCCTTCAGGAGACAGTAGCCAACGCACGCAGCAGTGCTAGAGTCATGGCAGGCACCGCACTGCGCACAGTTGATAAGAACAGGAGTGAGCGGAGCAAAGGACGGGATAAATTATTCCAAGGGCATGGTATGTAACTAGAGTGAGCATAATCATACACGTAACAACCTATCAATACAGCTATGGTGAATGTTGGATGCGGATGAACACAGAGTGGATGTAATGGACAATGATGGTGCCCACAGTCTATCAGGACGTTCGTTGACCCCAGTCCGTGGCCGAACCCGAACACGTCTCGGGGTCGTCGATCATACAGCCCGTCTCGAAGCCGGACACAGCACCGATGTCGCGCTACGATCGGAGGTGCGCAGACGACATTGACGCGGGCATCGAATAGCGCGGCCGGTGGTGATACCTCTGCGCAGGTAGTGGCACCGGTCTGCGCGCCTGCATGGAGAGCTTCTGCATACGCGTCATGACGTCGCGCGCAAGGAACACGGTCCCCTTCTCCTCCTCGTACAGCGTGGAGTGGTCCTCGATCGGCTCGAGAATGTGCATGTCCGCAGGATGGACCGTGGCGCAGTGCGAGTACCGGAACTGGGTGATGAACTCGTGCCTGAAGACGTGCACGTCGGCGACCATGAGCGCGGACGACATGCCTCCCTGCGCAGGTGTATGGGGCACTGCATATGCGGACGGCACATTCAGCTCTCCATGCGTCATGGGGGTTATTAACGGCAAGCGGGGCGGACTCACCTTGCACCAAGCACACGTCACCCTTGATTTGCGCAAGGGCAAAGGTGGGTTTTTGTTGAGCAAGTGGGGAAGACATGCTCTGCGCCGACTGTGGCGGGATGGAGGAGGGCATTGTGCACAAAGACGAGGACGAGCAGGACGCTACGGCAGCCATTATAGAACAGTGGCTGTGGCGCGGATGTGGTCCGTGTATAGATGCGGCTTGGGCCAATGGATAGTATAGGAGCAGTGTCCGTGGCGCGCGACACAAGGCAGAGGGGTGATCGACTGAGAGACGTGAGGGCTTGTAGCGGAGGGGGGGTGGGCGCCGGCGGAAGCGGCGGGTTATATAGGATCCTCGGTAGGCGACACACGCTTCGGCCACGCGGGAACACAAAGCTTCTGGTCGAGTGACTGCATCCGTCCAAGCGGCTTCCGACCCGTCCTTTTGATTCCTCGCACTGGAAATAGCCCATCATAATATCCGTGCATTCGTGTTTCATGCCGCTCGCCGAACCCGGATCGGACTGTTTCTTTCATCTTCCAGTCTGACTTCGATCGCAGGAGCTGTGCCGCGCGCAGGCGCTCCGCGCACCTGCTGGCATCTGCATATCTCGCCTCACTCCGCGACGGCTCGCCACGATCTCGGCATCGCGCTAGCATCCACAGATCGTGGCCGAAGACGCAATCATGCGGTTGATGAAGACGGTCGACAACCTCGCTTCGAGCCTCCCGTAGCCCCGAACGGTCCACTGCAGCTCGAGAGCTTAGCGAGAGACCCGTGACCGCCGGCGGAGGAGCCCACGAGAGTTCAGGCGGGCTCCCAGCGGAATTTGGGCGAAATCTGAGTCTCGCAAGAACACAGTGATACTGTATTGCGAGCGGAAGAGCGCGGAAGGGGACGTACGCAATCTTTCTTCCATGCCACAGGCGTGGTCGAGAAACTAGCGAAAACGCCGGCGTGTCCAACCTTCGCCGACGACCGTGCAGATCCTGGCGCCGGCGTTGCTCGGGTTGCCGCCCGCAAAACGTTGCGGTCGCTGCGAAACCATGCGCATCAACCCAACGTTGCTTCCAAGTTCCGGCCACAAGCAGCCTGGCCAAAGCTTAAATTTACTTACGGGTCCGCTTCGGCCGATGATCTGGACCCAGCGAGATGTGTGCTGGATTCCACCTTGAAGAGCGAGGAATTTCTCCAGGCAATCTCCAGGAGTCAACTGACCAGCGTTTACGTTCATGCACCCTGGCGCATTGTCGTCTTCGCGAGCCGCCCCGGTCGGGACTCGGGCGAGATGTTTTGATCTGCGCAATCGATAGCAAACGCCAACCGCACTGTCGCCCGCCTATGCGTGCTATCGGTCGCCCGCGATGACAAAGCGCAAGCATAGAAGACCTGCCAACGACCGGTGACCTGTCCTCGGGCTGCTAAGGCTGGCGATGCCGCCGGGTTGCGCAGCGGACATTGCTCCGACTTGCAGCTTCTGACCGGTAGAGTTTATGCGTCGTGTGCACATGCTGCGCACGAGGACCGGGGGTTCTGGAAATACGCCCGCTTTGATTGGGAGCTGCTACAGACACCGGGGGTCAGCCAGGTAGCTCGGTTCCTCTAAACCCTAACAAGCAGCCAAGGAGCCTGCCATAGCCACGCCCGCGTCCGTGTAACAGGAATGCGAGACGACTGCGCTCGCAACGAGATACCACGCCCGCGCCACCGTGGCCTGTGTGGGGACACCATGCACATCCCCGCGTCACATCCCCGCATCCACTTACCGCCCACATACCTCGGGGTTTCTCCAAAATGACGAGCGAACCGGGATGCGTGCCTGCTGATGCATATTCCTGCAAAGGTACAGTAGCTCGCCTCCGCAGTAAACCCGTATACCAAGGACCCGACATCAAGCAGGACGCACCGGTCGAAATCTTCTCGCAAACTCTATATCTGATGAGCGCGGCCATTCACCACGTGTTGTGGATATGCTTCAGACGTTCCCGAGGCGAATATCGACCTTTCCCACCAGACGTAACTTCCTAGGAGACGAATAACACGCCCACGGGAGGAGAGAGGTTCAGGTGGGGATGGCAGGATGGCCGCAGCAATCCAGCGTCTGCGGCGAAGGTGACTGGATATGATTACTATTGATTAGCCTGTGTCGGAGCGCACAATGATGGGAGAGAAGAGCAGAGAAGACCTGGAGAAGACGAAGCAGTCTCAGGGCTGTTTGAGCGTGTCCGTATCAGAGGCGCCGCCGATGGCCTCCGGGCGATGTCCGCACAGGTTGGATGGTTGCTGTTCAGCACTCCTCGGTTTGAATCTTTCTCAGAGACGGTACCTACGCACTGCCGAAAGTATTATCAGCGCCGAGCGGACACCTCTATTGAACACCCGCCTTTGACCGGTACGTTGCGATTACGTGGCTGTGAAAACAGATTAGTGAGCACCACAACCACTGCTGACAGGTGAACCACATACAGCCGGATAATTGTCGCCGAATGATTGCAGATGCTGCGCCTGTATGCGGGTGAATGTGTGCACCGATCGTATGATGGAAGTTACTGCAAAAGAGAAGGTAGAAGAGAAACATCTCAACGAACACCTGAGCTGTAGAGAGAAATTACGCCATTCAATTTCGAAGTGTAGGATACGTATAATCGTACAAGTGTCCAAGCGTCAGCTGTTCATACATCATACATACGCGTACCTCGTCCTGGACGATTTGGCAAGAATTCGGTGTTAGAGACAGCCTGCAACAGGTGGTACTCCACACCAATGCACAGTTATGAGGGCCGCTGCGACGCCCCCGCTTGTGGGTCCTCGTCTGCTCGTGTCCCTTCTGCCCCAGTATCAGCTGGCGAGTCCGCACTTTCGTCGCCCTCCGGTAGGCCGAAGCTGTCCGAGCGAGTCCGCGGTACGAGGGACCCCGTCTCCGCGATCCTCGCACCCCGTTCCACGCTCTCGCGGCGGCTCTGGCTCTGGCCCCTGCTCATGCTCCGCAAGCTCCCGGTCTCCACTACGCGTCGCTCGAAGCTCCCACGTCGGTTGAACGAGTTCCGACGGCTGTGGAAGGACTCTGCCGGCGAGGGCGTGCCATCTTGGTCGCGGGGGACGAAGGAAATGGGGTATGCCGCAGGCTGATGGAGGGATGTGGAAGGTGACCCGAAGGAGGATGATAGCGAAGGCGGAGGTACAAGAGGGTAGGAGAGCAGACGTGCGCCACCGTTTGTCATTATAGGAGGGCTCATGGCGACAGAGCCTACTGATGGAGGCGTAGTGAGATTCGTGGCAGCGCTGGCATAGCTCGCAGGGAGTGGTGATGTAGTCGGAGAGAAGGGGAACGGCGATGTGCTAACGGATGATGGGGAATGAGAGAGGGGCGTGGTAGACTCGGACGAAAGGACATTGCTTGGGCGATGGATCTGAGACGGCGGTCGGGGAATGGGCACAGCGGTTGAGTGCCTCGTTGCATGCGACGAGCTCACGGGAATATGGATGGAACTGGAAGGAGAACTGGATGTGAAGCTCGGACGGCGGTGGAGGGGTTGCGAAAGTGGATCTGATTGCGGCAACCCGATCAAGTTGTCCACAGGCAGTCCGAGCTGGAAAGTGTTCAGGCAAAGATCTGAGTATATAGATTCCGTAACTCACCCGCCGCCGATGCTGTATGAGTTCCTCCCTGTACACCTCATTCAGCCGCGAGATCCGGATGAAGTCCTGCTCAGTTTCCACAAGACGACTCCTCAGTGCCTCGTTTTCCCTCCTCAGAGCGTCGAAGATCATGTCTGACGTAGGATCTACGCCATTCCGGTTGACCAAGTATCCTGGTTGAGGTCCCGTTCTCGTATCCTGGGGCGACGCGCTCCCACTACCATTGACATGGGATGGGCCTGCTTGCTGCTGCTGTTGCTGCTGCGCTAATCGAAGAGCAGAGAGCTCGCGCGACAGTTTGTTAACGTGCGACTCAGACTCCGCTTCAAGGACATTCTCGAGTTCTATTTTCTCTTCTCGTAACTTGAGCGACAGAGAGGTTAGACTCGTCCGTCCGCGAGTAAGGGCGATATTCATACGTATCGCTCACCTTCTCCAACTTCCGGGACAGAATATTTATGATACGTTCCTCCTCTGCTTCATACTGATAGATCAGGTCTTCTCTACTGCTTGAGCTGGTCGATAGCCGGCGAATTGGAGGAGATACAGACATGGCAGAGGTACTTCAACGCATCTTGCACCACAGTTCCAGACGTCAGCCATTGTAATTCTTGTGACATGATATAATCATTGCGTTTGACCTCAAGCAACGCATTAATGGGGTAGTGGTAACCTGGGTCGTTGCCATCGACCCGCCGGGGGTTCGATTCCCCCTTAATGCAGTCTGCGTTCAACAATCTGATTTTTTTTTCATTCTAGGCTGACCTTTCCCCGATTGTCCACTTGTTGACACATTTCATGCCATCTTTGAACGAGATTCCCGCCTGACTCGTCCCTCCATCAGGGAGATCTCGAGATCAAGTGTACATAGATGAATACATGTAGGCGGACAACACTGAACCACTGCGATTGTTGTTCTTCATTCAGCTCATGGTCAGGCCCCCGTCTATAACCATGGACTGCCCTACACTCGATATGTGAGATGACGCTACTCGAAGTCAAACGATCGTGTGTCAAGCACTCAGCACTCACCGGTCACGAATGCGCTTTCGGGTTTCGCAAGGTAGGAGACGGTATTAGCGACGTTCGAAGGCTTTCCTACCTCCGCGGGGTAGTTGAGAAGCTGGACGACGTTATTAGGATCGCAACGTCAGTAAAGCAATGGCGAGTGTTTATGGTGCGACGGACCTTCTTGATGGTTTGACCTGTACCCCCGTTCTCTTCGTCCCCAGGGAGTGCAACTGGAATAGCGCGTGCAATAGGTTACATGCCTTGTGCGGAAACGGAAAGCAAAAGGGCGTACTCATTGGGGTAGCAATGAATCCAGGACAGTAGGCGTTCACGGTGATGCCATGCTGCTTGAGCTCCAAAGCTATAGAAAGTCAATAACACGCGCCCACCGATACTCATGGAGAAAGACGACTCGCCTGCGCTCTGAACGAGTCCCCGCACGGCGAACTTTGATGCGCAGTATATACCACAGACCGGGCTTCCTGAGCAAGAACGGCGGTTGGTGTACTGTATCGTGAACAGTTCCCGGCTATGCCCGTGTCACGTACCTCTGATGCCCGCAACGGAGGCAGCACCTGTGAGCGACAGTCAGTAGACGGCTACAATTTGACACTGCACTGTTGCGACGGCATGATGATGAGCGGCACGTACAGATGATACGTCCACCGCGGCCTTGCTCGATCATCTTCTTCGCCGCATACTTGATGGACAAGAATACGCCCTTGCCATTGATCGCCAGCATCCGCTCCCACTCCTCCACGCTCGTGTCAAGCAACGGCTTGAACAGGAATATGCCAGCGTTTGCTATCATCTATTCATAACGGCGGCCTCTCAGGATGCCTTCAAAACACAAGAAAACACTAGGCCGCGTACCACATCGAGGGCCCCCAGCTCCGCTGCGGTCTTGCTGACCATAGACGCGACGTCTTCTTCAACGGTAACGTCCCCGGTAACGATGGTAGCCCTGCACCCCTTGCTTTCGATGACCTTGGCCACTGCTGAGAGCTGGTCAAGCTTCTGTGGGATGTCATTCAGCGCAATGTCAAGCCCGTCATCGGCGAGCTGCCGCGCGATAGCCTCTCCAATGCCTTGAGCTGCTCCAGTGACAAGGGCAACACGCGTAGGGGGAAGTTCCGTGGCCATAGTTCCGTCTCGGTCAGGGTATGTGGGTTGTAGTGGGGGCGGGTATGGAGTCGATGCCATATTGCTTAGGCATATCGACTAAACTTATATCATCATGATATAGACTTTGGTTCTTCTGCAATCCGGTCCTTGGATGCGATAGCCATCAGACAAGTCGTGAGAGTGTGGCGATCATGGGGATGGTCGTACTCACTGAAGCACTGCGACCCGAACTCAGAGTGGTGGGGCAAAGCAGGTGTTGTCCGCCGAAAATCAGGAAGTCTGCTGCGTGTGGTAATGTGTGTGACATAGACGTACCGTTATAGACATGATTGCGCAGTCAGAGGACTTCTGCAAGTATCACGAGGCCCTGCGATGTACTTTGAGTGGGGGCAGTGGACCGTAGATACCGATGCTATCAGCACCAAGTCTGCGTCGTGACTTCCAAGATGATCGAGAGCTGACAGAGAGATCAACTTCCACAGTGCTAGTGGCGGCCAGGTATACGGTAACGTCGGCGTAGTCTATATGGGTTTTCGCTGGGAAGTCGCGTGCCAGACTGGTCGCCAAAGCGGAAAGGCTATCCAGTTTGGCTGACAGCATAATCGTACTCAAGGTACGAACAGCTCGTGAACATCTGCGTGTGGTGGAATAATATCAGAATAAGTAGTATTCTTGAAGCTCGTTGCCGCCGTTGGTCAGGCGCTACGATTGCCTCTTCGGAACAACCTGAAGCGCTTCGCCTTGCCGTAGACTCGGACTAGCAAAGGAGTAGAAACGCACCTCCATCAGCGGGAACGGCGAACGAACGCTTCACTGATCGAGTCGGACTCCCTTACTCGGTGTTTGGGGCTGCTACGAACACAGTGAGTCCCTATATGCGCTACCTTACCTATACCACAGCGCGCTTCGTCGTCCATCCATCGAGGCGTTGGGCATTCAAGCATTCCATGCATGATATACAATGGGACCGCATACAACTACCACAAGGAGGACAAACACGATGTGCGATCTACAGTAACTACATAAATACGTGGATACATACACGGGTTCAATGGAATGCGATGAGATGGAGAATGAGGTCATCGATACTACTACCGACGGTGCAAGGGTCCAATGCGAGCGAGGCCTATGGTATAAATGGAGCGCAAGGGTAAAGCGATTAGGGGATCCGGGTACTGGGTACTGGGGAGTCGGATACAGCGAGGTACGTGTACATTTTCTTCGATGCATGGGTGCGGGGCCAAGACGACAAGCAACGTTCAAGAGATGGAACTGGTGAGAGTGTCGACATCGAGACTGAGAGGTATGGCTGACAAGGCGGAGCAGGGGTGGAGGCAACACAACTGTACGGCGCGATACAGGGCGACAAAGAGGATCAAGCGAACCAAGAACGTCGGTATCTACGTGGGTGTGGTGAGGTATGTGCGTGGGTGTATATGTCTTGCAGGGTGGATGCTTCACTGAAGCTCGGGAAGAGGGATGTTTTGCGCTTGTTCTGCGGGTGCGGGCGTGCCACCGGGTATCTTCATGGTGAGGATGCCGTCTTCAAGTGAGACAGTGATGTCTTCAGCCTGACGGCGAGATGGCAGATCAGTACACAAATGTGACAAGACAAACAAGGACGCACCTTGGTCTCCGGAGGAACGACCATCGTCCGGAAGAACTCGCCGAACTTGCGTTCACGCACGGTGTGGCCTTGGAGAGGTAGGATGGACCGCGAGAGGCCCGAGATACTGACTTGACGCACACGACTGAAAGGACACACGGACATGGTGATGTGTATGTCGTTCCTCTTCACACCAGGGATCTCGAACATTGCGGTGATGACGTTCTCTTCAGTGCTGAAGTTGATATCGGCGCGAATGCCGTAGCGTCGAACGGGTTCCGCGGGTCGCGGAAGCGCACCAGTCGGTGTTGCTTCGGGGTCAACGCTGACGGGCACAGATCAAGGGGTTGGGGATGGCGGACTGGAAACGTACACTCACCTTGCCGACAGTCCAAGCAGTCCCTCGCGCCACGAACTCGAAGCTGGACACGATACAGCCATAGCTGTCCCAACCGTGGGCAGCACCCCGGTGCGGGTGCCGCCCACGCTCGTCTCAAGCGTTTGAGCAGACTGCAACTCACTCACGCGACGAGATCTCACAGGAGCCTGCGCTGAAGCAACACCAGCAGCAGCAGAGCTCACGCCCGAGCCCGACGCGGCCCGCGACTGCGGGCGACGGTACGGGTGGGCAGACTGAACATGCGCCCGCGAGGGCGGGACGCGCAGGGGGCCCGTGCCGCCCCCTGCTGAAGAGAGTGCACCGGGACTGGCGACGGCAGCGGTGGCCGACGCGGAAGATGCGCGAGAGGTGTCGACGTGCAGCGACGGCGGTTTGCTCGCGCCACGGCGACGAGACGAGCCCGGGCGTTCGCCGGTCGCACTCGCATGGGCATAGTCTTCCTCAGTAAGGGTCTCAAACCGATAGTGGGGCTGCGCGACAGAAGGCGCGACCTGAATCGTCTGGGGATGGGGGGTATAATGCTGACGCGTCGGCGGTGGCTGGTGATGAAGTTGATGGACGTGTTCTTGCGGTGTCGGAAGTTGCTGAAGCTGAGGCGGCAGAGGCAGCGGAAGCTGATGAAGTTGAAGCTGACTAGGAGAAATCTGCTGCTGCTGCTGTTGCGGTTGAGGTCGTTGAGGTTGAGAGTCTTGAGGTGGAAGTTGGAGTGTCGGATCTTGGTCTGAAGTTGCTGACGCTACTTCCCAAGCGTACACACTGGGCGTTGCAGGGTTGGAGTAGTCCACGTACTGCGGGTACGGGAATGACATTGTCACACACTAACTCTGTAGAGAATCAGGATTTGTGGCCGCAGCGACGAAGGCTGCAGGTGGATGTCTGGAGGAAAGAGCGAACGGGGATGCCCTCCCACGTATACATGTCCTTTTGTGGCGGCCCCGACGCGCCTGACTCATTTCGCACGCCTGCCTTATCGGGTAGTCGTCGGTGCACGACCCCCGCCTCGTGTCCGCGCTTCGCGTCGGTGTTACGGCGGACAGCGACGGGAATCATACATGCCGCGTTGCCGCGCCATTGTGCCTTGTGCTTTTCCCTCCTTATCAGTCTATTGTCTCTCAAACATGGCCAGTCGTCACCACCAGCCACTGTTTGTAGTCAACCACTTGACTCTTCGGACGTTTCTAGCGGACAGCCATGAAGCCAGATGCCTCGGTTTACGTTCCACCGGGGGCATTCGGCTGTGTATCTAGCCGACATATTCTAAAGATACCTTAGTTATTGTTGTAATATATCCACCACACGACAAGCGGATATATATTGAACATATTTGTAATAGTTTCAGCATATGTCCAACACTATGACCACATTATCTACAGGGACATATCCACTGGAAAAACCTGAACTAGGTACAACATAATCCAAGGGGAAATACGGTAAACATATGTGTAATATGTCCAGAATATGTTCTTCATCTGCTGGTCAGAAAATGCGCGGATAAACTTTGTTGATATTACAAATACGAACAGTGTTTGATTAGGCTCTGTTCAAAGATCACTTGCTGATTATATTCTAAGATAAAATTCAATTATGTTCGGCCTATAACCAGCATTTGTCAATGTAATATATGATAAACAAATCCTGGGAAAATCGTGAATATATCCAGTGTGTGTCCGTGGTATGAAGAACAAATATAGGCTGGACAGACTTGATTCATATGCTGGATAAAATAGAAATATGAGTGATGTTTGATCACACTATGTCTAGCCTAAGAAACTACTACTACTACTGCCACCTACCACAACTTCTACTACTGCTACCAACTACCAGCAACTACTACCAGCATTGCTATATGACTACTGCCACCAACCACTTGATGGGATACTACCACTGAGTCTTCATTACTATGCTACCTCATCGCTCTACTACTTATTCACATAGAGTTAGCTGGAGGG